>NW_010326716.1:37001-60196 GCF_000700745.2 Antrostomus carolinensis | reverse complement strand
TATTTGGCACGTATACATGCAAGCGGAGAGGGAAAGGTCCCTCAGCCAACACCAGGTTACTCCTCCTGTGCCGACATGTACAACCCCATCAGATACATCATTAAACACAGCAGCTACCAAACTTCCATTACTTCCTCTGGGAAATTATCATCAGCATTAAGGCTTTCACTCTGCACTGCATTGCAGCCCTCTCCCTGGTCCTCCCCTACCTCTCTGGTCCTCTCCTAGAAGGTTCCTCCAGGTACATGCCTGGTGCTAAGCACTCATCTCTTCTTGCCCATTGCAACCTTTATTTAACATTTATTTTCACTGCAGTCCCTCAACCCTGGAGCTCCCTGTTTGCTGGTCTCCCATCCTGCGTCACTTTGTGATGCTCTGCCACAAACTCACAACTTTCCAGTTGCATTTAATTCTTCAGTTTTTCCTAGCCTGTGTGATGTGGGAGGCCAGGGAACCACAGCCCCTCCAGCCCTGAAGAAACCCTCTCCAAGGAGCTCCTCCTTACTCCCAAGGATATGCCTGTTCCCCTCCATTAAGGGGAAATGGGCGTTTCACAGTCAGGCTATTAATTTCTCTTGAAAAGTGTTTCTCATGACATTCATCCTCCTCCTAAGCACAGAAGGTATCTTCAACAAGCACAAAATTTCTGTGGGCTTCAGCTACCTGTTAAAGCCCTACAAAGATATTCCACATACTGAACAACTTAGTAATAGCTCTGCCTTAGTGCCCAAGTCATGTAAAACTACGCTAAAAGAAACACAAACTGATGATATATATACAATTAAGCTATTTGTGTATGTAAATAACAATAATAGTAATAATATTAGTAACCCCCTACATGAATTGCAGGCTTCTTCCTAGCCTGTTGGGGATGCCCCCTCCCTGGAAGTGTTTAAGGCCAGGTTGGATGAGGCTTTGAGCAACCTGATCTAGTGGAAGGTGTCCCTGCTGATGGCAGGGGGATTGGAACTAGATGATCTTTAAGATCCCTTCCAATCCAAACCATTCTATGATTCTAGCCCATAAATCCACTTTTTAAAGGCAACTCAGCATTCCCTAGATTTGCAGAGTATTAGTTAAGGGTCGAACAGTCCATCAACCCATTCTAAGAACGGTGATGCCTCGGTGATGTGGGTGTTCAGGGAGTGAACCCCAGGAGGAGCTGGAGCCCCCAGGAAAGCCCTGGCCCTGCAGGCACATACCACCAGCATCAATGATGGAGCTGCTGCAGGGCATGGCTGGAATTTAGCCGTCAGGGACTACAAACAGGTCTGACCTAAATGCATTTTTTTTTTTTAAAAAAAAAAGGTAATAACAAATGAAACAAAGAGTCTTAGACTGTATTGTGGTGGGCTCCAATAAAGTGATGCTTCAAATCTCTGAGTAATGACTGCTAGCATGAATATACCATTGTGCCGGAGGGGAGAAAAATGCTTTTGATGTGCTACCAAATGGAGACTTTTGTAAACAAGTGGAGCACAACTTAAATGTGTTCATCATTGTCAAAGCTTTTAGGGTTTTTCACGCGCATAAAGAACATCCCAGCACAGTTTGCAGGAAGCTGCTCATTTCAAATAAAAATATTATGAATAGACAGATAATAAAACATACAAAATGCATAAGTCTTTTTTTTTTTTTTTTTTAAAGAACGAAAGAAAAAAAAGAAAAATAATTCCATTTTATAACTACTTAATTCTCCGAGTGGCCAGGAAAGGCCGCAGATCAATAAAGTGTTTGTGAAAGACTGAAAGGAAACATAAACCCCAATTCTTCTGGCTGTTTGGCGTCTTTGTAAACTTTGAGCCAGGCAGGCCATCCACAAGACCATGGGAATGTAGAGCGAATTGGGTCCTTTGTTAGCGGGGGTGCCATGGCGTTACATGTATCACAGCCCAGGAATGCAGCCTCCGCTTTGACTGCCGATAGAGAAAATGCATTCGGCCTCCAGCAGAGCTTGCAAAGCTGGCGAGAGAAGATAAGGAAAGTAATAATTGCCCTTGGAGAATATATTCAACTGGAGCTCTTCAGGAGCTGGGATGGATTCTGGCAAGGAGTAATAAAATTAAATAAATTTTCATTAAAAAGAGAGAAGGAAATAAAAGAGAGGGTGTTTGGTGGGGAGGGATCTTTTTCATTCAGAGTTTTGATTTTGGGGACATCCTGCAAACTTTTAGGTCCCACCAGGAGCTGGCGGGTGTCCCCCCAGCAGTGGTAGCGAGCAGTGATCCTCACTGGCAGCCCTGATCATCCAACATGAGCAGGGTTGGCTGGGTCCAGGATAACACTAGCAGCCCTGCACGTCACAAGGGTTGCCCCAACACCAGAAACAAAGCTTTGGTGCAACTCATTTCCCAAAAAGATTTTTCCATTATTGAGAGAGAAAAGAGTTGATTATAAATATTATAAACATCAATTAATTTTCCCCAGCTCTGGTGCAAAATAATTGATATTTATAAGCTACAGTGAGGTGGCTCAGATCTGCTTCACCAAAAAAAAAAATCTGGCAGAGTGAAAAATGTGCCCTGACCATTTATTACAAACACACAGCATGACAAAGACTGTCACTCCTCCCTGTGATGGGGAGACAGAAGTGGATTTTAGGGGGGGAACCCAACCCACACCATATAGGCCATCCCTTAAAGACCCTTTTCCTCCTGCATACATTTGTCCTTGCTACTGGCATTGAGACAATCCTTGGCGACAAAGCACCTCGCTCTCATGAAGGAAAGCAATTCTTTCACATTGTGCCACCAATAATCAGAAACCCACATCTTCAGCCTCACTGTCTGACTTGAAGAACAAAAGGCAGTTTTCAGTCTTAACCCCAAGATCTGATTTAAAAGGGGAGGAAAGGAGGGGGGAAGACCTTGACCATTCATTAACAACAATCTTTTTTTAAGAGGGGAAAAAATTCTTTGCACACAAAGTAGTACTCCAGGTATGTATATGGAGCCTGAATTCTACATCTTTGAGTAGAGTAAACCTTTGTGGAAAGAAAGAAAAAAAATTCATGAAAAGGCACTGGAGATTAACACTGTTCATTCAGGAAAGCTCCAACCCGCCCCCCCTCCCTCCAATAGCTTGTATGAAACAAAGTATATCCCTGTCTAATTGGTGTACAATTGTGTTAGGAATAGAGGGAGAAATAATTTAAAGATAGTTAAATGGGAGAAAAGAGTGTAATTTGGTCAGTATTTCACACACTGCAACTTTAAATGGTACTTTGCAGGAGTAAGGAAATATAAAGTCTTTTTGTCTCAAAAAACCCCACAAACTTTACATCTCAGTTTGAAAAAGCTTTACGTGACTTACATATAGACGCACTAATACACATGCCGGCATATTTTATATTCATATATATTTGCAGCACTTGTTGCAAGTTCTCCCATTTAACCATTTTTAAATTATTTTGCTAGGTTCAAAATCTGGCTTTGACACCTAATAAATCACTGCCAGAACTTAGTACTTAAACCCATGATGCAAAATAGCATTGAGCCTATGCAGGTGTTTAGGTGGTTTTTGTTGTTGTTGTGGGATGGTTTGGGGGGGGTGAGGTGGGGGTAGGTTTTTATTTATTTATTTATTTATTTAAACTTTTAAAAACACACACATAGGATATTTGTGACTTATGCCCTGTTGCAAACACCAGATCTATTTAATTTAATTTGCCTCAAGTGGCAAATTGAGATAGAAACCAAGATCCGGAACATAACTAGCATCTGTTCAGTTATTAAACTGTCTGAAGAAAGCACAGCTTAAGTTTTCAGTATCCATACTCCACTGAAAGAATCAATCCAGAGGGCAAGAACCAAGTAAATACTGCCAATAAATGGAATGAAGCTTAATACCATACTTAAGTAATGAGTGTGCAAGAAGCCCCTTGAGGAGGAAGCACTGCAAGAAGAAAGCTTTGTTTCCAATCTGGAATCACATTTATTTATTTTGTCTTGTTTAATAATCTTAATTATTGTATGCAGTCCCTGATCAGTCTCGTGTGACAGGGCTCGCTGGCTTCCCTCGAGGTTCATTTTTAGCTGCATACCACCTACAGCAATTAGCTGCTTGTGCTTTTGTCTGTTTTCTGGCATTATGCCCTTCCCTTTCATGGGATTCCTCTTTTCTACTTGGACTAGATGTTTGCAAGTCTCCTGGCTTTGAGCTATTTCAGCAACAATTGTAGCTGAAATACTTAATATTCTCATGAGAAAGACAGCTGGGAGGAATGGGGGGGGTGTCAGCCTCCCAGAGAATGACTTGGAAACCCGATTTAGTGTCACATTTAACTCCCTATATGGAATACACAGGCAAAAAACCACCTTCTGAAAATAATACCCTGCACATAACCAGTTGGCACAGGCAGCCAAGTGAAAAGCCAGTGTGCACAACACAGGAAAACAAATTCCAAGATTTAAATCTAGCCTGAAATACCAATTATCAGCAATTTCCCTTTTTTAATCTCACAGCTTAATGAAAGGGAAATCTCTCCTTTCTAATAGTCTTTTTTTTTTTTCCTCATGAGTGGGATGGGAAGAGCACCACAGCCTTGTCAGTAGCAGCAGATACTTTACATGTGCACTTCATCACACATTAACTGGAGTGAAGCGACTGCTCCCAAAGGATGCTCGTTCACAGATACATCAACCCTTCTGGAAAAGGAGCACAAATCAAAACATTTAACATTACCTATTGCCTGTGCCCCCAAAACATGACGCATCGCCCATTCTGCTGAGCCTTGATCCAAGGTAGAATTTAACAATTCAGTCTAAATTTCATATATCAAATAATATCCATTATAAGCACAGAAGAGAAATAACAAACAGGAGGAAGGGGATGGCAAAAGTACTCGCAGAGTGTCACATAAGCCCTATCGACATTTCAAAAGGATGGTGGCCAAGCACCAAATGAGTTGTTTAAAACCAGATTCAGACACGTCCCATTCATTTTTTTTTTTTTTAATGTGAAATACAGGCCTACAGCTTTTCAGAAAGCTCACCATGGCTGACAGGGAGACTCCCAGACTGCTGAGCAAGAAAATTGTCTTCAAGAAGGACAGCTATATGGTGACAACAATGTATAAGTAGTATGGAAAAAAACCAACTTGCACATGTGCTTGCTCCAGCAAGAAGAGATGCTCCAAGCCTACAAGCACGTTGCAGCTCCATCCTCCCGAAGCTTGATGCAACAGAGGTCAAAGGCACAACAATTGATTTCTCATTTATTTAGAAATCAACGTGAACTGCAAAAGGTGTGCTGTAAACAAAGATGTAGAAGGAACAGACACCCACCTCAGACACCTAAAAAACCTGCTATAGCTCAGCACAGCCACACAAAAGGTCTTCAGGCAGGGCACACAATATCAGCTTACATTCACATGGATTTTCAAACCATACTGCCTTACCTATAAAGATATTCCACTCGGCGTCCAAGTCCCCTTGGTTGGCCAAGCAGCCTCTCATGACGTTAAAGCAGTAGTTGTAACAGGGCTTCACTGACACCAGACCTCGGCAGTGCGGGCAGTACATCATTTTCAGCAGCGCTCGCGTACCCTGTGGTGTGGGGTTCACCTTTAACAGAGAAAAAAGGAAATGGAGAAGAAAATTAGCCCTCAGCCACTGAAGAAAAAAAAAAACAACAAAACAATAACACCCTGTACATTTACCCCAGGGCAGGTGGGAACTGAGCTGTGCAGAGAAGACACAACGAGGTCAGCCACCGCTCTCCAGCGAGAGCTCCCTGCTTACGTGGTCCAAGGATCTGGGGACCAGATGAAGTGGTTTGTCTCACCTCCTTGGGTGTACCTACCACTCCAGGGGATGCCGACAGTTCCCGTCATTGTCTGCACTGTGACATACCTTGTGTATTGTGGGACCCCTCCCCAGGCTGCGAGGACAGGCACCCCGAGGTGATGCGCAGCACTTGAGCTCAGGGAAAGTAGTAAAAATCGACCAAGCCCCAACATGTAATGCAAGGCTGGACCATCCAAGCCCTGCTGCAAACACATGCTGAAGAAGACAACATCAGGATTTCTCAGGAAAAAGCAGCTGAGATGGGATGCCTGCCACTATCCCTGTGCCAAACCCGCCAGGAGCGTGCCCTCCTCCTCGCACTGCGGCTCCTCCCGTACAATTGCCCAGCAGGGCTCTCCAGCAGAGAGACCAGCTCCTTTATCTTACATTCAACTCCTGCAACACAGCATTTACATGACAGATACCCAGGTTCATTTATACTCAGCACCCATCACACTAAATAACGCTGTTCCCCACACCCAAAGGAAGTGGCAGCTACAGCCCTGCAGCTGAGGACAAGCCGGGAGGACCCTCGAAGCCAATGTGCAACGGCTGGGCGTGCAGTGGAGCTATCTGCAGCAGGCACGTCACCCCCCGAGCCCTCAATAGAGCTATTTTCCAAAGTGACTCATGGTCATTCATGTTTGATTCACTCTCTGGCCTGGCTTCAAAACATTCATTGAAACCATTTCCACCCAGCTGGTCTGAGGAGCATTAGGTCCAGCACCACGTACTAGTGCCGACCACGTGGTGGGTCTGTCTAAAGCACCGAACAGAGAAGCTCCCTCAAGAGCAAGTTTAAGTGTTAATTATCGACGCACAAAAATGGAGAATTCAGATGTGATCACAGATATGCTGACAAAATAGAAGCGGTCTCTGGTGTTTTAAACAATGAGCTTGAGACTTCTTGTAAGGCGTTTATGGAGAGTGCTCTAAATAGTTACGATCCAAGACCATGCTTGAGGAGGAGACACACATGCAGCCCCAAGGAAGAGAGAAGTCATTAGATATAAATGGCTGGAGATGTGGATGGCCTCCACATCTCACCTGTCAGAGGTCCAGAAACCAACTTCGTGGTAGAGAGGATGACAGGACTGAATGGAGATGAACATACACAAGGAAGACCTGGTACCACACATACTGAGGACCTTACTATTGCGAAGCCCTAGGGCTGTGGAGAAACTGAACATGTTGATCTGATGCAAAAACTAGCATATGAAACTAGGAGGCAACAGATTAACTAAAACACATTGGAAAACAAAAAAATTCACTATATAATCAGTCTGGCTTCACTAAGAACATCAGCAGATTTTTAAACCCTCTTTTCTTATGAAAAGAGACAACATAAAAATCCCTCATGTCTCTGACAACTCCAGAAACACCATGGTTTCTCTTCAGCAGGCAAGAAAACTGGTGAGAAAGACAGAAGGACAATTTTCTGCAGTTGATGGAGCGCCATGATGGATTTTGGTTGGCCAGCAATGTTCATTCAGACATATCTTTACCCCTCTTTTGTCTGAGAGAGCCTGTTTGGCTGAGCCAAAGGAAACTCAGTGTAGAAAGCTGTTTGTGGTGGTGTAGGAATCCAATTCAGATGCTTCAGAGCATATATATATATATATATATTTGGAAGGCGTAGCAGGAGCAGAAGCCCCAGGAGAAAGCTCCCTATTGGGGCAGGCCAGCTTTAAAGCAGAGCTAGTTCAAACACTGGGAAGAGCTCAAGCAACAGAAATCAGCTAAATCAGATGATTTATAGTAGGAAAACTGGAAACAGACAAATGTAAAGGTATCATCTGCCATCCAGATGGTGCAGTTCTTGCACAACAAAAAAGTTGTGGAGGGGAAGAGGGAACCAAACAACATCTCACACCCAGAGACAGAGCTCTACAGGACGCCCCAGTTTAGTAGTTTAGTCATTTCTCTGATAAAAATCCCTTCCCATGACACCTGGTGGTAGGTGTCAGGATCTTCACACCTAGTCCTGAGGCTTATCAGCAGATCCTGGCCATCCTAGCATTGCTGGCCCTCAAAGAAGTGTTCTGCATCCTCCTTGGGAAGAAAATTAGGAAAAGATTGATAGCACCAGGCAGGTGCTTGAGCAGTGTGAAGCGGGATGATGAGCAGGAGGCTTCTTCAACCCTACCACAGAAAGCTTCAGCTTTATGAAAGGAACTGCATGGCAGCATGTTGGAAAAAATCACCCACACAGCAGAAATCCAAGGAGGCACCTCACCATCCTAGGTTCCCAGTGCCCTACAAGCACCAAGTGGCTGCAGTCCTGCAGCATCCACAGTCCTGCAGCATCCACCCTGCTCTAATGTTTCATAGGGGTTGATCATTATCAATCCCAGCAGATGCAGGGGAAACCAAAGCCACTTTCACATGTTCCGTGGCAGATGACATGGGACAGTCACTTGGATCAGGTCCTTTGAACAAAGATGTGGGATGATTTTAAAAGCAAACAGGGTTTTGCTTCCTTCCCCACATTGTTTTTGGGCTCTGAGCCCTACGCAGAGCTGAGCAGAGCATGATGGCAAAGGGGGAGATGAAAAGACAAACCCCAGCCTGGGGTGACTGCTGCCCTAATTGGTGGTGGATGTTACCCACAGGGAAGCTCTTAGTTTGCAATAGAGTTGCAGGTGAAGAGGAAGACAAAGGGGAAATTCATCAGCCCAGATCTGGTATTTTACGGTGTCAGAAAGCAAGAGGAAGGCACAAGTGGAGATCACCTCTAACAGAGAGTTTCAGGGGAGATTATGAACAATTATAACTCATTACAGCAGCAATAAACACTTAACTGCTGCATATCACTGCAACGAGAACCTTAACCCCTAGCAAGGGGCCCATACCCAGTCCCGACCAGTTCTGGGTATGTCAGTGGGTTGTGCCATATGTTGCACTGGCAATTCTTCACAAGCTTTTAATGTTCGCTCTGCCACACCAGGTGCAAGCTCTTAAAACACCAATGTATGTAACAGTAAACCCAGATATGCTTTGTTCTGGGGTTGTGTTTATCTTGGAAAGCAACTCAAGTTCATTTAAACTCTGCTCCAGAATGACCCTCGAAACCAAATAATCTCCTTTCTAATAAAGCAGAGTCCCAAAGAAAGCTTTATTTGCTGAGGAGGATTTACTCTAGTAGATTTGAGCCCAGGTAGTAGTCCACTGTAGTGCACGTACCCTGTAAAAGCTTATAATAGAAGTAAATGCACTCCAACCCCTTCCTTTTATCTTGTGAAATTTATTTCCTTTCCATGGCGTTCCACACCGCTGCAGCAATCCATCACCCTGCAGTTTCATCATGTAAATTACAATTTGTCCATGTCTATACGCTTTGTCAAATGTGAAGATTAAAAGCTGCTAACAGATGTGTTTTGGTACCGATCTTCACATTCGTATCAAACTTGGTCCTTAAAAAAAAACAGATTTGAACACAATCCACAAAAACTCAGTGAAAAGCAAAAAGTTCTGGGCTTTCTGGGCTCAATTCAAGCATTTCATTTCATTGTTGAGGTAGCTCCCCAACTTCCATTTACTGGTGAACATACAATCATGTTCTTGCAAAAATGACATGCTCTTGGTAAAATAAAATCTGGTTTTTGTTGGTACCTTGTCATATCCACCCCATTTCAGAGTGTCACATAAGGGAAACTGGTTACCCTACGTCCTTAGCCTTTCCCAATTCATTGGCAATGGCACCTGGATGCATACGTCTAGTAGAAGCTTCACCATTAAAGCACACACCTACCAAGTGAAATGCCTTGTTAACAGCCTACCACAAAGCCACCAAAACTCAAGATAAACTGATCTGTGCAAGCAGATAAAGTTCAGAGAAGCAACTGCTTTCTTTTTCCCCCTCCTTTCCAAGGCAAGGAATAAATGAGGAAGGATGACAGAGCTCCAACCACGGAATTCCCACCAGCTGCCAGACAGCCAGAGCTACATTTTATTCTTTCACTCTACCCTGAAGTTAACATTAAGAATGTTAATAACAACATTTAAAATTCTGTCAGCTTTAATAACTATTTATAATAACACAGATAACTCAAGCTTTCTTATTTTCCAAGCTTGCACAACAACAACGTTGCCATGCCAGCAGCACAACCACCAGAAAACGTAAAAATCCAACAACTTGAAAATAAATGCGGTTAAATTACTTTTTATTTATACTATGTTTTCTTTGCAAAAAAGCTGAATTAGGGCAATACTGGATAAAGAAGACTGAAGGAGTAGCTTCTCTGTGACAAAGAAAGATGATTTCATTACTTCAAAAACTAACTCCAAAGCTGACTGTGGGATGCTTCAAGTAAGCAGCCAATTTAGACAAGTGAAGTATCATGGATTTTTGGGACCAACACAACCTTACTTGCATCATTTTTTCCTTCCCTGAGTGTTGTGCAAGAGCATCATCTTGGCACATGCCGGTCTAGACGTTCCGCTCACTGTGAGGCAGAAGATCACTCGGGAGGCTCTTGGTTTGCTTCCCCACCCCAAATATTCCAATGAAAGTGTTCTGGAATTAAGTACGCATTTAAACAAATTTGCTGGCCCGGTGCTAGCACATGCATAATTTAGAAAGCATCTGGTTCAACCACAAATTTGGGCCTCCAAGGTCTTGCACAAGCGAGCACATTTAGAAGCAAAACTTGGGAACCGCACAGCTCTGCGCCTCGTCAATATTTGCTACCCGTGGCGATGTCTGCTGCAGCTCCATCTTTTGTGAGAGGAGAAGTTCAAGAGTACATTTATGCTCAAATCCCTCCTTACAGCTTGCTTTCCACCCCCCCCCCCCAACCCCCCACTTCCCCCAACCCCAAAGATGTGTCACTGTCAGAGAGGAACAGCAGAGCTCCTGAGAATCACACGACCGGTCGCTCCACCCAGTCTTAATATTCAGGTGTCAAAAGGGAACACCATGTGCTTGTCTTCCCCGCGGCAGCCCCAGCCCACGCCAGGATGCCAAGCAGAAACCTCTTCACTAAACACTTACAGAGCAACACCAGGGTCAGCATCTTCTGCTCTTGGTGTCCTCAGGACCACCGTGCCTTTCAAACAAAGCTTGCTCTCCAAAGCACCTGCCTCTCCCCAGCCCAGCAGATGATTAGGAGCATTCTGGTTGCTTTAACGAGCAAAACAGCAAAACGTTTATCTTGGCAGCTACACCCAAAACTTCCTTAGTTATCCCTCACATTGTTTTTAAAATTAGCAGCAGAACCACAGTGTGGGGGGGAGGCAAAGAAAGAAAAAGAAAGAAAAAAAAAAACCCTCAGTGGGCTGAAATGTTCCTGCATGATGCCATCAGCTCCGAACCCACAGACACATCCATGGGCGCGCTCAGCACGTTAAACCCGCGCTGATTGCCGCTCAAGCATGCTTTGAAGGCTGTGCCTAACACGGACCCTCAGATGGCTGGAGCTGAGGCAGATGCAGCCACATTCTTGGCAGGTCTTCTCAGGGTCATCTTTGATGTGGAGAAGTGCTTGGTATTGTTTTCTGCATTGATGTTTGCCCTTGGCATGTGGAAGGCAACGTCCTCGTGCACGGCAGCCTCTCGGTCTGGCCCCACAGCTTGACACTTGCTGCCTGTTCTGGTCTGCTTCTTCCGAGGCCCCTCTGCATCACAAAAAGGGCTCCTTGGCTCTTCTGGCTGGTTCTTGGTTGCTCATGAAGCAGTAGCATCTGCCCCCGTCTCCTCTCAATGTATACAAAGAACACATTTCACTTCTGTCACTTCCCTGGAAAGGTTTGCTCTTACTGTTGGATACAGGAACGTGAACTTCTTCCTGAAGAAGGATTAAGGTCACATTCCCCTTAAGTCAAACCAAGGGCAAAGACCACACAAAGGGAGATTGGACCTTTGCTCTCCGACTAAACTGATAGATCCTCAAATGCTAATTACAAGGAGCACAACCAACATTTACTGAAATTGGAGCTCAGTGCCCTGATATTTTCAATGATACAGGCCCTAATTCTTATTCAGTGTTTTATTATTTCACCACTGCATCTCCAGCTAATGTCTGGTGCACAGTCAGCATCCATGCTGAAAAGGTCAGGAGCCATGGCTCCTCAGGAGATGGAGGTAAGGGAGTTCAGGCAGGACAGTGCTCAGCTGGTTTATGCAGGTTCAGCACTTCACCTTGTGCTCCATGGATGATGCCTCATTAGAGAGGAGGCAGCTCAGAGCAAAAGGGCTTAAAAAACCCACCAGGCTCTCACTCCAGCTTTGGAGCCTCCAAAGGCTATCACCTGCCCCTCTGCAATTCTCTTCCATAAACAGTTTGAAAGAAACTCCCTCCTTGGCTGCTATCATCACACTTCATCAGGGAAGAAATGCCGATACCAGGAAAGCTGAGCCTCCTCCACCCACCACAAACATCTCCAGCAGCTTCCTCTTGGCTGCTGATGTCTCTTGAGGACAGGAGATGAGGAGGTAGATGTGTTCCTCGTATGAAGCTGTGCGTTATTTCATACAGCTCATATCTGTGCTTCCAAATTAAACACCATTTCTTGGATATGCTGCCTGTCCTGGACAAAACAGAAAGGGTTCCCAAGGATGGGCTAGAAGCCCCTTTCCAGCAGCCCAGCTGCTTTGGTGGCAACTGCACCTTGTGTGGGTTTCGGCACACAAATGCTTGTTGAGAAAGCGATGTGGGAGCCTCCAGAGCTCCCGACAGTTCCCTGAATGATCGGACACAAGGTCAAGAGGGAAAAGTGGTAAAAGAACCCCAAAACAACAATTCATCAGCATAAATCTCCTTGGGGGGCTGCAGAAAACTCTCACCACCAGTGCAACTGCAAGAGGTCCCATCCACACGTCCCTGCTTGCAGCTCTGCAGAGAGACAGGGACACAAACACAGGGATTCGGTGTCATGTGGCTACACACTTCATCCTTCATGCCCCTCTGCTGCTGACCTCCAGCCAGATCCCCCCAACCACCAGTGCTTGGGTCAAGCAGGCTCCTCCTGACCCTACAAAACACCGTCAGGGGACTCAGCCTTGACTTCACCTTCTTCTTCTCCCCCCAAAATGGGGACCTCCATCCCATACCTGTCACTGAGCTGCACTCAACAAACCCCTGGGCACTTTGCCCTCAAAAGTGTCATGACCTTCGACTGGGCTGTGGGTTTAATCACATGTAACTAATTAAGGGAACATCTCTGAAGCTTGAGAACTGCCCAGTTGTAGGTTCTCACCCTTTTTTGGTCGCTCTGGCTTGTATTTGCTCCTTTTTTCCACCCCTGGTTGGGGCAGGAAATGTCACTGCTGGCAGCAATTTAACCCAGTTGATTTTAGTGCTTGTCGAGGGCCAAGTGGCAAGCGAGCGATTAGGGAGCGGGCAGGTTTCCGTCTCCCCAAGGCAGGGGCAGGAAGGTCAGAGAAAGGACCAGGGGACAGAGGGGAGGACTGGAGGCCCCCAGCCCCTCGCAGCCCTCCTCAGATGCAGGACATCTCTAGCAGGCAGGAAAGGCATCCTGGGTTTTCTTCTTAGATCTGCTGTTCAGGATGGATTTGCAGAATTTTGTACTTTTGGGGTCCAAAGGAGGGAATTTGAGGGGTAGAGACTTGAGCATCAAAATTGCCGGTTTTAGACAGTTTGGAAAAAGTCTGTGCTTTCTCTGTTGTGAGTTTGGGCAGCAGCACACAGCTTCTGACCCATCCAATGCCAAATTAAAAGTTATTTCCTAGCATTCTGGCTCAGAAATCAAGCATACTTGCAGCTTTTCAATATTTTTCTATTCTTTTCCCCCTTTCCCTCAAACTTACAAAAGAACAATATCTTTCTAAATGCATCTCCCTAGTGAAGACGTAAAAATATATAGGATCATTAAAAAGCCATCAAGGTTGTTCTACTGTAAGGTACTCTTTGCTCTCCTGATAGCACCCCGGGAAAATAAAAAGCAGCTGGGTCTTGCAGTAGTTTGTATTTCTTCTCCTGAGGATTTTCAACTAAATATTTTTAACTTGCTTGTTGCAAAATGCATTAAAAGTACAACTAATTTGCATTACTTTGGACATTTTTTCATAACGAAGATTTATCCCTCAAGTTAATGCCTGGCATAAGCAGTCATCCCACTACAACTCCTGAGTAAAAATAATAAGGAAGCCAAGTCAGTAAGAGTCATTATATAGAGCTCAGCAAAGCCAGGCTAATCTATATGTAATGTGGGAAGCCCTAAAACACAACCTCAAAGCAGCAGGCATAAAACCAGTGGCTTTTAAACTCAGATTTAGAATTTCACATTGTGTCTTGCAGAAACGTGATGTTAGATTTCCACTGAACGAGATTAAAACACTATAGAAAAGGTTATTACTCCTTCCACTGCAGCAAGTAAAGCTTAGGGATTCAGCAGCAGGGACTTTTGCTACCACTTCGGAAAGTCATCTGTTGCAGAATTTCCAGTGCAACTGTGAAACTGAAGTGGAAAGTGCGGTAACTGTGATCACCCACGGCACGTGAGCTATTTTCACAGCTGAGTGGGTCTCTGGGTAACCTTCCACACTTGAGCAATTAATTCTAGAGTTGAAGGCAACTCTACACTCAAGGATCTTCAAAAGTGAAAGAGAAATCACGACGTCACCTCGGGTTCACGACTCTGATTCATAACAGATGCGGGGACTGTAGCCCTCGTGGTCCTGTGTCAAGTCTGGAGACGTTTTGATGAATTCTGAGCAGATGGAGCATAAACACGATCCCTCACCCATGCACGTTTACTGCCTATCAAGTGATTGCACATTCCCGAAAACTGTACTGGGGCTTAGTGGGCAGACCTCCCACCCAAACACTTCATCCGCACTCTCCAGCAGTGAAAACTCTTTTTCCCTTTCTTTCTGACCACAATATCTATTACAACACCACAGAGCCAGAAACAAGAGTCACTCAATTTGAAACCCCAACCAAGAGGTCGGCAGGCTTGGCCAGTGACCTGACAAGGAGACACAATGCTTGGCCTCATCCAGTCCCGACCCTCTCTCCCACATCTCCTTCCCACCACAGGACAGCATCCCTGAGGCTAGAGGATTTTGCAGTCTTGTGAGAAGGACCCCCACATGTGACCCATGGAGCTCCACAACACCCATCCTCAACCAGCAGCATGCAGACATGTGCCATGCAAGAGTCATCACTATTAAATGGGGACTCAAGGTGTCCAAGGACCAACTTACAACTTGCTCCTGGAGCCTGGATCCATTAGTATGGCAAATCCTCCCTTGCTAATATCCTCTGCCCTATCACACACAGGCGGGCTTATCACAGGCTGTTTTTCTCATTTCTCTTCAAGAAAAAAAATTAACATGGAAGCAGATTTTTTTTTTTCTTTCCAGGGAGACAGTATTTTAATATTATCCCTGTAAGTCAAAGCAACTGGAATGATTATCTCACTTAATGATGCTGCTTGTGCTGCCTCCAAAATGGCATTCTGCTTCTAAGAGTACCTGAACAGCTATTCTTTTCTGGTTTACATATCCCCCCCTCCAGCCCCTTTCCTGGCACTTAGCATGATTCAAACTACCACCTGCCCTTTCAGCCTGGCTTTTTATTACTCTGTTACCAGGTAGAGGGAAAGTAAACCTCTCTCTGCCTGATTAAATGATTATACTAAACCTTCTATAGCCCACAGGAAATGAGCTGAGTTTGTTAAAAGGAAATCACCAATATTTGTTATCTCGGACAATCACTTTCAGGGGATTATTGACTACACCTGTTCCCTATACCACACAGCTCCAACTAAGTTACAGACAAATTTCATACCAAAAAAAAAAGTCACCCCACTTAAACCACTCCAAAGTGGTTTATAAGAAAAGGGAGGCAAACATTTGAGTGACCAACACATCATAGCTGTTTGACCCCCCCAAAAAAGTGACTTCACCATAGAAGTCTGAGGTCTAACTCGTGCTGCACGTGTGGCACCAGGTACAACTGGCTCCTGTCCTGTACATACGGCTCCAGCTTACTGTTATCATCAAAGCACTGTTTGCTCTTGCCCACAGCCACTCCCCATGTCTGGGAGCAAGGAGCAAATCATCAGCTGCTCCATAACAGATGCCCAGAGTGTCCGTGACTGGCTGTAATTTGAAGGCAATATTAAGAAGATATGGTCATTACACAAGCAAACATGGTTATTTCCACTGCAACAGGTATTTAATTTCCTGCTCATTGCTGTTCCCCAGACAGAAGGCCAGCATCAACCTGGGGAGCATCCCTGCTGGGCTGCAGGACTGGATGGTGGTGTCCCCAGAATGCGACTCTACCACAGAAAAGCACAGCCGTTTGGATGGAGTTTGGTCCCACCTGCACTCAACTACCACCAACACTTTTAGGTACCAAGTCAGGAAAACAGGGAAAGATGCTACCCATCATGGGTCCATGAGACATGAGAATAATCACAAGACTGAGCTCACCGCAGACACTTTGCTGATGACGTCCCTTGCGACTGCAAGACCCTGCGCAAAGGTGCGGGCGGCCACGAACGCTCGCGTCACTTGTAGCTTGAGCTTCCGCGGCACATCCCCGAAGGGCTTCAGCTGCTCAGTGTACTTGCTGACACACTCAAGATACTCGTCCGTGAAGTGGTACTGAGGGTTGACCAGCCGGAACATGCGCTCCAGCAAACGGGCCCAGAACTCGTTGAGCATCTCCTCCAGGTTGACATTGCCGCCTACGTAGTACCGCTTCAGCTCCACGAAGAGGTCCTTGAACAGCTCCGAGTTCTGCATGTACAAACGGCCGTACGTCCGCACAAACATGTCGTTCAGCGACTTCTCGGCATTTTCGAGAAGTTCTTTGAAGAACTCTAGAAAAGAGGAAGAGAAGATATGGTAAACACCAGCATTGGGTTGTGGGTTCACACACTTCTTCAGCCACTGCCATTGCTTAACTGGAAAATCCAGCACAATGAGATCATCACTCAAATGAAAAGGAAGGTTAAAGGACTCCCTAAAAATTTTCCAAACTATTTCTGTACCTCAAAATTTTTTATTATTCTTTATAAACCAACCCCCCCAACCTCTCTCCAGATCAGAAGACTTGTATGACTGAAATATCTTTTGATGCAAATCTGAATACCGTAACAAAAGTCAGCAAAATTAAAAAAGGGGAAAAAAAAGCCAGCTTCTTATGTTACCCTTCAGCCATCTTAAAAGAAATAATTTCAAAGCACAAGACTATCAGAATGCAAAAAAAGTTTTCTTGTTGTTAAACAGATGTTGTGCACAAATGGGTCTTTCTTTTCATTTCTTGTCAATTCATTTTCTGAAATGATCATAAACCAGACTCAAAAACAAACAAATGTTAAAACACTTCAAAAACAAACTCAAAAATCTACCTGCAGGTTCTTCCTCCAATCTTGCAAGTTTGTCAGGTCTTGGGGCAGGGTCTGTCTCTAATTACCTTAATTGGTCCTCATTGCAGATGGGGCTTCAGGTGTTTGTGGCAGTACAGAAAAAAAACCCACAATAAAGCCAGAATTTGCTTAAAATCCAAGGGCTAAATGTTTGGCACAAGAATGACAAGAGATTTTTCAGATGACAAATGACAGACAGGGGCCCTTGGGTTTCACCACTTGCTAAAAGCAAATCCCCACTTTGGTTCATCCTCTGACAGCATCACACAGCCCAGTGCCAGAGAATGGCTGCTGCCAAAGTGCCGTCACCACCTCTTGGTAGTGCCACATATACCTGTGGCACCAATGCCAATAACAAACCGACGTGACAATGTCTGGCACATCAGATGGATCTGCCAGGTCAGTTTAAAGAACATCCCATGCCAAGCCAGTGCCACCACAGCCTTGGCACATAGGTCTAAGCAAAGAATGCCCTACTGCAAAGCCTTTGTCTTGGAGATTTGGTGTAGATGAGTTATATTAAAATAAAAATAAAAAAGGGAGGGGTCCATTAAATCAACTGCATTTGCACTATTTTGGAACAAAACTAGACACTACGTGGCCTTGGGAAGGAGGTAAGGAGAGCAAGGGTAGGTGCCATGGGACAAACCCTCCCATGCCAGCAGTGCTCACGCTGGGCTGCCACCCCTTTGCACCCACCCCACAGGGGATGCTGGCACCCCGGGGCACAGGCACAGCCTCTCCACACCACACACGTCACGGGCGAGGAAGGGTATTATTTGATGCATGCCACCAGCAAACGAGGATTCTGACCTCTGCTTTTCTGTGACTCATATTCAACAAATATTTTTTAATAAAACATGCCTCTCTGGTTTTTTTTAATCCTCAAAGGAGTCATATTTAGAGCCAGAAGTTGTTAGAGGAGGTGGGGGGAAATATTTTGGCCCAGTGTGAATTTAAACCTTGTTAAAATGTATTACAAGTATGCTGAAGTTCAGATTTTCGTCTTCAAAGTGCTCCAGTACAAACAAAGCCTAACACAGAAAACATTTTCTGGAAAAACTGAAACATTCTTCGAGTTCCTGACGAACAAAGTCATGGGGCTCGGGGCCTGACATGGCTGTATATAATGCAGCCTCTTAGGAGCACAAGAGAAATGATCCAGGGAAGAAGAGATTGATTTCAAACACCCGACACGTCCTCTGTCCAATATAAGCAGGAACCTCCACTTTCGTTCCCATGACTGGCATTTCCTCTCCAGGAAGATTTTTTTCTGTTGAGTTTATACTATAGAGATTAGCTTGGTGTATATTAATTTCTAATTCACTTAATCATTTTGAAGGCTCACTTCCTTCCTTTGCTGAGACCTTTTAGTATCACCAAATAAGTTGTTTATTTAAATACTTTTGTGCCAGGCACAAGAGCTGGCAGATGCATCAGCAAACTTTTCAAGAAGAATTAGATTTTGAAATTACATTGATGGGAAATCTATTAAACACTTCCAACCACCAGTCTAAAGGAACCCAAAGCAATGTTTTAAGCCAGGAAATTTATCTCAAGTAATACATCCATATTACCATAACCAATTTATCCTCCTGCCCCAACTCATTTTATTGGTTATACTCCAAAGTGGAAGTTGAATAACTGTATCCAGGCTTTAGAGCACTTCATCTCAGCAATTTTTCATGTGGGCTAGAACCAGGTATGCTCAGTAATTATCCTGAAAAGAAAAATGCAACCTAATTAGCAGCAAATACCTGTGCACCTGCAGGCTTTCAGCCAGCAGCTTTTCCTTGCCCAAAAGGAAGGTAAATAAGGGAAATTAAAACTTCCCACTTAAACCAGACACTGCTAAAACCCCAACACAACAACATTGCTGAAGGAGGCACCACATACGCATAAAGCTGTTGTCTCTGGCTCAAGCACCATATATATTATACATGTATATGTGTGTATATACACACACATATGTATATAACGATTTATTCTAGCTGTTGACATACTACAAATCCGCACCCTCAGTTTCTGTCCCCCCTTCAAGAAACAAGCTTGGGCACAACAAAGAATATTAAACTTTTTCTTTGTGCAAACCACAGGCACAGATGTCTGCAAGAAAGCCCAAAAGTCCTTTTTATGACTTAAATGCTAATCTGACTAGTAACTCTCTACATCTAATTAGATATTAATTCTCCCCTTCACAGAAACAAGCTGATTAGCAAACACCAATGTAACCCAGCATTAACCTTGCCACTAGAAGAAGAAAAATGGCAGGTTCCTCTCTTACGTCTCGACTGTTTGCTGGGTAAAATAAATGACCACCTTTCATTTGTATTAGAAGTTGACTTGTTCTCAAACAAAGCAAACACACAAAGGCCTCAGTTGCTTATTTTACAGCACTGTAAAAGCACGTTTTACAGCTGTGTTGCAAGCAATCTATACTCATTAAATTATCACTCTGACAGGCTTCCTGTGAAAAGCTGTCAAACGCAAACATTTTTCACAGACGACAAATCATACTTTGCCGGTGCTCGCCGAGACGCTGCTATCCAGAGGGATGGCAGGCTCGCTTTTCCCTGCCAGTTATCTTGTTTAAACTCCCAGAACAAGGGCTGGCCCCTCTGTCGACAAACAGGCAAAAGGACACACATCTCACACCAGGAAGGGCTTCACAAACCAACCTGCGGGAGCAGCACATGGCTTGAAGGTCTCCAGGAGAGGATGGATCATAGACCAGGCACTGGGATAACATGGCTCTCAGCCAGCTCTGGGCCAACCAGATACAGGAGCAGGTCAATATTTTACTGTCTCAACTCACCTCAGATCTAAGTCCTGCTGATGGAAAGTTGTGTTTTGGCTCGGGGTGATGCTCAGGAGGACGAGTGCAGGGGTGAGGGTACCAGCACTCCTCTCCGCAGAGCGCAGTCGAGCTGCCCGCTGGGACTAGACCCCCAAAATGTCAAGAAATAAGTTTAAAATTTGTCTGTATTGCAAAATCCTGTGGACACCATGGACTTCGATGCTCAAAGGAAGATGACATTTCCAATGCAATTAACTTTTAGAGATAGAAAAGGCAGTAATCTGCAGTCAGGCAACCTACAGCTCTGGGCTCTGTTTATTCTTTTAACACGTTTGAATTTTGAGCAGAAGTTCAATCCCCAACACTTGGGGAAACCCTAGAGATGTCATGAAACAGTAAGAAAGACTGGATGTGACATATCTGGTAATTCTGCACTAAGAGTCCTTAAAAAAAAAAAAAAGGAAAAAAGAAAAAATGAAAAAAAAAAGGAAATCTTTGCTTTTGAACAAATCTTTCCATAAAAGAGCACAGCAGGAAAAATAACCATAGTTACTTGGCAATTTCCTTTTTTTCAGGTAATGAGATGTATTACCTGTTTGCAGCTTGAGGGCAGACCAGCCCTGCCGGTAACCCAGCACAGGAGAAGACTGCACCTCCCCAAGGTGCTTCCACGTGACATCAGTTTCCACTGCCAGAATAATTCAAAACAATCTTTCTTCCAAATTGCAGGAACAAAGGCTACTTGAAGAAACACAATCACCCCATCCTCTGCAAGGCAGAGGACAAATCCCACCTCCAGACAACACATCCACTTCCTTGAATTTTTGTGCCTAATATTTTTTTTTTAAATCTTGGATTCACAGGGCTAATCTGAAAATATCCTTTTTTAAGTAAGAAGGGATGCAGTATTTTCCTATTCCTCGTGCTAACCTTTTCAGATATATTAAGAGTGGGATTTTCATACAAGAGGTCTTTTGATGAGGAGAGCCCGCTGCTGTAGGGCACGGTCCTACCTAAATCAAAGGCAGCTCCTGGAAATTAGATGAACATATCAAAGGGGCATGTTCCCCTGCACCCACAGGCAGGTTTGGCATTTCCCTGCAAATGCTGGAGGCAAAACTGCCTGGCCTGAGCTGCCTCCTGCCACCACCAGCACTGTCTGTCCCTCAGCAGGACCCAAGCACTGGTGCCTTCTGCCCCTCCAGCCATGTCCCAGGCAGGGAGTCTCCAGGGCTGAACCCACAGCCAACCACCACAGGAGTGCAAAGTTTTGCCTTGAGTTTCCTGATCTTCAGGAATGAAGCACATTTATTTCAGAGAGCAATTTCATACAGAGGAGAATGACACTCCACAGCTCCCCACTTGCTCCTCTTCCAACAAATGCAAAGAGTCAAACCATAAGTGACCCTGAGCTCAGTACAAAAAAACCCCACATTTTATGGAGTAGAGGACACCTTAACTGCACTGCAAAAAAGGCAGAGTTTCATCCAAGAGCTCAGCAAGGCCACTGAGCCACCGTGCTCTCTACAGGTGCCCATATGTTGGCCATGGTCAGGTGTGCTGGTGTCCTTCCAAAAGGAGACCAAGGCTACCACACACCTTTCTCCTCCCACCAGACACGCTACATTTCCCATGCACCAGGTTGGCTTAGTTTAGAGCTGTGTTTTCAACTGGCTTTATTCTGTTTGAGGTTTCCAAATTAACTATGCAAACAGATAGCAAGCAGACATGCAACTACTCAACACACCTTAAAAAAACAAAACCAAGCTCAAGCACGCAGAGGGGAAACATGCTGAATTTTTATGGGCACAATTAATTAGTTTCAGATAATTTGCCACCAAGCTTTTCAGGTATAGCCTTAATATGTTGTCCAGATTATGATTAATTAAGGACCGTCTGTCTTACTGAGACCTTTAATTTGCTTGTCTCTATAGACAATTATGCTTTCTAGTGTGTAGAGGAGAACACTGCCACAAAGAGATTAATTATACCTTCTCATAAAATGGTTTACTCACAAAATGTCCACAACAGCAAGATGGATTCTTGCCTGAGCCGCGGAGGGGCCGGCGCCAGCACCATCCCAGCGCCTTTGCAGAGGTGCATCTGTGGATGTGAACTCCACCCTGCAGCTGCTCTCACCATGCGAAGCAAAATTCAATCCAGACAGATAAAAGGAATTTGGAGGAAAAGAGACAAATGTTTCACAGCTCTTTTCACCTCGAAGGTGAAGCCATCCGTAGCCATGCCACCTACTCCAAAGAGAGATTTTCTTTCTAAATGTGCCTCATTACTTTTAATATGCCTTCACTTCCTTTATTGCATATACCACATTGGTAATTTCCACCAGGGAAAAAACAAACCATAGCTTAACAACCTTTTTCCAGCAGTGTTGAGAAACCGATGAATACATAGTGTTAACACATTTATTGAATATGAACTCAGGAAGGGCAGGGCAAATCCACAAGCTGTTTCTCTGTCCTGTTTTCAAACATGTGTTAGCACTTACTTACATGGGAAGAACTCTTCCACGGACTTTGAAGAAGTACAGGCTTAAATCATGCCAGCATCACAGCAACAGCCCCCAGCATGTGAACCTCGGAGAGCTGGGAGGGACAAGGACATCTTCCTAAACTTTGTTTGATTAGTGAAAGGTTTCAAGACCGTAACAACAACTGGGCTGCAGACTCACATGTGGAAAAAAACCCCAACCACCAAAACACAAGATTTCTAGAACTTGTTTCCGAAGGGCCCAAGAGCATAATGTTCAGCTGCACCCTGGTACTGGCAGAAGATCACCACCACCACCACCACAAGGCACAAGATCACCACCATCACATTGAGACTGAGCTCATTAAAAGAATTGAAAGCAATGAAGGAGGAGGAAAAAAAAAAAAACCAAAACAAAACAGTGTGGAGACTGCTGTCTATGAGACAAGAAGCAAATAGCAGCACATCGCATCCTGCTGCACATAGCAGTCGTCCCACAAATGAGGTAAGCAGCGACAGCAGAAATGCCCTTGGTCCCCTCGTGGTCCATCCTGCTCTGCTGCATCCCACTCAGTGAGATGAGCCCAGACTCTACAGCTTCCTTGTCCCTATTTCCAGGGACTGTCACTGCTCAAATGTCCCATTCTGGGTCAGCTACAGCAGGTTTCTCCTGCTGCTCCCACGCTGCCTCCTCTCCAAATAGCAGATCCTTCATTCCCAGCTCTTCCATCCTCGTGACTACAACTCAAGGTCAGTCTTCCCCAATGCACCTCCCTTGCTGC
>NW_010326716.1:6737-36972 GCF_000700745.2 Antrostomus carolinensis | reverse complement strand
TTTCCCTCCACTTCTCCCCCCATGTCTAATTTTCCTCACACCCATTCCTCAATCTCAACTGACTTTTCTAACACATCTATTATTCCTCAACTGCATTATCTGCTGACCCAGGTCCATTAGGTACCAACACACCAACTTCCTGCCCCAAACAGCAAACATCACCTGCAAAATCTGAAAGCAAGTTCCTTCAGGTTGCCTCCCGCATACCCCCAATTCAGAGGGGCTTTCTGGGACACTTGCTAAGGTATTTCACACACACCTACTTTTCCAAGCCCTCCATCCTACTGCTGTTGGAGAGCTTGAGGAGGATCTGTGCTGTTGAATGGTGGGGATGGCTTTTTCATTCCCCTTACCTCAGTTCCCCTCATCTCGTTATATTTGCATGAAGAGCTCTTCCAGCTAGAGCCACCTCTCTTATTTCTTCATCCAGAATGCAAGCGGCTGGACACAAAGACATTACAGTACATTTAACACTAACAAAATTGCTCCAGCTCTGCACCAGTGAATCTCACACCCTCAAGCCCACCACAAGACCCCAAAACATCACCAATTCAATGGACATCCAAGGCAGCAGCTCCCAGGACTGCCTGCACATAGGCTACGAGGATCCTTTGTGCAGGAAGGAGGAAGAGAGAGTTAATTTTAAACAGATGAACAATGGCTCATTGACTGGTTGACAGCAATTAGTAATCAGAGAGCACCAGGCACGTTTCCTGTAGCCAAGCAGAATGCCTGCTGCCCATATCTTTGCTTTTGGGAAAAAAACCCAAAAGGGTAAGAGCAGTTTACCTGTGGTCTTAACAGCAGAACTGCTTGGACCCAAGATGCCAGAAGATTCTTTGATCCCTCCAAGCCCATACACAAAGTGATTTTGCCCATTGCTGAAGGCTTTGTTCAGTTATGAAATCCAATCTTTTTTTTTTTTCCTTTTTCTTTTTTACCCCAATCTACAGGGCAGGAACCTCCCCTCACTTTGAGATCTTCTCCTTCTGGTACGACTTGACCTCAGGATCTTTCTCAGCATCCCAAAACAGAGGTCTGGTTCCCCTCTGTCAGACAAGCATCATGCTTCTCAATGAACAAGGCTAAAAAACCAGTGGTTTACGCACCACCTTAAAAATCTCCAGATGGAGAGGAGCCAGTTAAAAGAAAACAAAGAATAAACAAGCTTCCACTGCACAGACAGCAAACAATTTATTTCATTATTGTTGCAGTGAGTGGGAAAGCACAAACAAAAGCCCACAAGTGGAATTTTCTAAAGGAAGTGTGTTGGTGGTTGCTCCCTCCTGCTTCTCCTAAATCATTCCATCCCTATCCCGAATAAGCACAGGTTTGAAACCAAGTCTGAAGGACTGGCTCCCAGCAACCACTGCTTCTGCAAAATTTGAAGGACCTTCCCACCATTTTCTGCCTGGCTGGTATAAGGTTTGGTGTCATCCCTTTCTGGAGAGGGAAGAATGAGGCTGTGCCTTCACGTAGATGTGAGTGGCAGCAGATAGACAAAACCACTCTATTATTTGTACGTTAATGATTCAGTTGTCATCAGTGCACTCATCAGAGGATGGGTTGTACTGGTACAGCTCTCTCCACCACACATTAATTCAGAAGCAGGAACATCACACAACTCTGGCACAGCAAGCATCAAAGGTCCACCAGGACTTTACTCTCAGGGCTCCTGCTGTGCCACAACACCTGGAGCTGCCTCCTGCACAGAGAAGTGTGCCAGCAGCCAGGACTAACCCTACGGTCCTGGGTGCCATGGACACAGGGGGGTCCTGGTACACAAGCAGGATGAGGCCCCAGGTCTCTGCTCTTGCAGGCAGCTTCCAACAGAAGAGTTAATGCAAGATGAAGGTCCCCAAAGGGCAGTTATTTCGGTAAGGCAGAGCACCCTGATGGTCTGCCAGATTCTAACTATAGGAGCGGTGGGCTGGGCACCTGCGGGGCTCATCTTTCACCGTTTGCCTCCGCACTGCCTGGAGCGGTGGAGAGGAGACCACCAAAAGCTTTCCTTCATCGCTTCTGTCTCCTCCCCCATTATTAACACTTCCCAGCCATGCATCCTGCTGTCCCAGCACACCTCCCTCCTAACCCCTACCTGGACACAGCGGTTGGAAGCCAAGGGTTATCTGAACAACAAAAATTAATTTCAGAAATGAGACCCCAGGGTTTTTTTTTCCAACAGTTTCAGCAGAGTTTGGAAGGTATTTGTCCAATGCATCCTGTGACTAGTCACTCAGACTCAGCCACAAGCCAGTTATTGGAAGTGATTCATGCACCCAGGAGTAACACAGGGCTTGCACAAGAAGATCAAGGGCACCTTGGGATGCTTCAAAGATGCATGGCATGACCACACTTCATACCTGTGGCTACTCTGCCCAACATAAACATGTGAGCCCATGAACAGGGGCCCCTCTACAGCCCCTCTGCCCAGTCCCTGCGCAGCAGAGGGGTGGGTGTACCACGGTCTTGGGGACCTCTTGCCAGTTCCTGCTGCTTGGATTTGGTTTCTTTCCGCTCATTGTCCCAAAGGGGTTTTGTTTTACACTTCTGTATTTGTTTTATCTTAAATGCTAATGGAAAAATCAGGGTGAGCAGATCAGAAACAGGACTCTTGGCATTTAATAGCTTCCCAGATGCTGTCTCGGGCTGTACCGTTTCATACAGATCCTTCTGTCACTTGGGCACTGGGAACACCAAACCTACTGCCAGCTCAGCCCAGGGACAGACCACCTCATGTTCATCTCCTGTACACACAACAAGGGTCGCAGGAGCTTGCCTGCCTTCCCTATATCCAGAGTGCACAGAAGAAAGGGACAAGATTTGGTTTAAGTGCAACAGCAGAAGCACTTGTGAAATGCAGGGGCAGGAGAACAAGCAGCCGGCCGCAGCCTCACAGTCCCTCTGCTCTTGGGGCTCTGCCTTCCCCAGCACTTCTCCCCCCAGAAAAGGTCTGGCACAACAGTTAAGTCTTCCAAGAGATTCAGGAGGTGTCTTTAACAAGAAAAAACTAAGAATATCTTATCTAGGAAGCAACAGAGTAGCGGAAATGCTGAAGGAGAGTTATGGGCTATGTCCTGTCCCTGCTCCAATTCCTCAAAACAGCTGAGCAATTTCCCCAAGGCACTGCTTGGCCAGCACAGACCCTGGCGTGGAAAACTTCAGCCTGAAAGGGCAAAAGAGGTGAAAGTTTGAGTTTAATAAATGGGACTGAGCATTTATGTAGTCTTAATGTCACTATTAATCCTATTAATGTTATTAATCCCTGGGAGAAGGAAGGGGAGGGCACTAACTGGCAAAGATGAGACAAGACAAAGGAGATTTTTTAAATAAAAAAAATTTTTTTTAAAAAAGGAGGGGGGTGTTTAAAGCCTCAACTGCTATAGCTGCTTCTGTGGCATGAGATGTCACCACAGGCACACAGCTTTGTGGCTTTCCCATGGCTGTCACTATCATGGAGGGATACACTTACATGGCCAGAGAATCTCACCTACTAATTTCTCAATGAAGCCCATAAACTTATCTGAGATCATATATGCTGGAAAAAACAGCAAATCTTCACCTCTAAAAATGTCTTCCATTGGGGAATCCAACAACTCCCAAAGTATTTTTTATTTTATCACAAAAGCATTTCCCTTACTGCTGAAAATATATACCTTACTGCTACACTGGGATCAGGCTAGTCATTTAAATTACAACAGGAGAGACCCCCAGGAGCATACATAGCTGTACTGTAAGCAAATATTTAGTCAGGATATATAAGATATGGGACTCAAAGCTCCAGTCTTCTCCCAGTGTCTGCAAACCAAACATGTGCAGGAGGATCTAATGCTGTCACATTACACATTAGGAGCTGAAATGACTCCTGGTCAGCCCTTTGGGGATGGATAATCAGCAGCTTGTTCCATGCTCCCAATTAAGAGGAGATAATCCATTTCTGTACGGCTTTGGTGTCAGATCAGAGCAATTCTGGCAAGGGTTCCAATGGCACAGAGTGCTCCAGCAACAGCTGATGCAAACACTCCAAAAGCCACAGGGCATCACAGCCTCCATCCAAAGGACATGCCGCCACTTCGACTCTGCTTTTGCAGCAGCAACTGCTGAAAGGTCAAGCACATAACGGAGGCAGCACGGGTTTGCCTCTCCTCTTGGACCTGAATGTCAAGGCTGAGAGATTAGCAGCCAGGGAACCCACAACAAAGCTTTCCAAGAGCTGGAAGACATGGTTTGCTGCTTGAGCTGCATCCTGGAGTGGCCTTTCACAGCATGGGGATGTGTCACCCTGCAAAGAGGGGCATTCGTCCCACTTGCTGGGAGACCTGTTAAGTGAACTGAATTTGGTCTCTGCAATAACTCATCTTACCCACTCAGTCCCCCTTCACAGCTGCAGCACAGACAATTTCTTGTTAAATAGATGAAGGTGCACAGCTCCTTTTGTGTCAGCTTTATTTTCATTTGTATGGGTTTAGCTACTAATAATGAGGCAGCCCTAAAGAGCTGCAAACCCTAAAAATCAGAGCATGGGCCCATGCAAAGGAAAAGCGCTGGAAGGGATCGTGTGCTTTTCCAATCTCATTCATTCCTAGAGGTTGGGACAAATACATGAGTCTTGACTGTCTCTCCTTCCTGCAGCTTGGGCATGTTACATCAAACAGCATGGGAAGAATTATATTGGACAAGGAGCACTCAAATGTGCAAGGCAGAACTGACCACAGCTGACCTGATGACCAAGCACCACAGGAAGGGAACACCACACCAGAAGCAGCCAATAACTCACCAGCAGGCTCTTAAACAGCAACACCACAGCAGTCCAGGGCTGCTGTGGACTGCAAAATTTTTGCAGAAGAGTCTGAGGATCTCAGAGGGGAAATTCCTCAACCCACCCCAGCCACCAGCAGGAGTGCTGATGAAGAGGAGGTGCCTTTAGCCTCCAGGTGACGGGGCTGGAGGGAGAGAGGCACTCATAATTAAAAGTCTTCCCAGTAGTAAATGATGGAGGACAGTAAGCAGTTAATCTCTGCTTCCACACCAGGTAAGATTAAACAAATAAATAAATAAATAAATAGATCAGCTCTGTCTGCAGCAAATGAAGATTGAGATCCGATATTAGCAAACACTTAAAGATCGGGCCATTAGGCTGAGGAGATTGCTAATTCTCCTTCATTAGTTTTGCACAGGACAGAGAAACACCTTCCAGCTTCGAGGAACAGGATCACGCCATCCCCTTCCATATTTGCCTGTCAAGAACTCCCAGGGCTAAGATCAAGATGAGACCAGCACAGGGCATGCTGCAAGGGGCTGGCGGAAGAACCACACAGCACAAACAAAGCAGCTCACACAGGGCTCCCTGTCAAAGCTCATCCATTTTGAAGCTTTGTGCTTTGAGAGGTATCCAGCTCAGCTTAATATCTCCGTGCCGTCATGCAGCCCTGCAGCCATCTCTCACCCTACAAACAGGCAGACACACCCAGCAATACGTCTGCACCACGTCAGGGATGCTAATACCGTGAACTGTGCATTCTCTTTGTTTTCAATGCAGCGCTTCAAAAAGCCTCATCGTTCATTTAAGGTGAAGCAGATGCTGTTCCTCTGGTCTCTTTGAAATGGCTTATCTATGGGCTGGATTTCATTAAGTGTCTTGTTCTACATGTAATAAGCTTGCAAGTCTAGACACTTTGGTTCTCTCTCTAGCACCCGTTTGGTGTACCAGCAGGCAGAGACAACAGAGGTTAAGAGGGAAATATTTAGCTAGCAGATTGAGATGCTATCAAGATGATTGCGTAATTCCACTTTGACTCACTGCAATTTCATACCCAGGGACTTTTTCGCTCACCCAAGTGCCAATCCTTTTTGAAAGAAAGGGGCTGCTACCTGCTGCGGTAGTGTAGAGGAGATCCCTCGAGGTTCAAGGCATAGACTTTAGGATATTAGTAGAAAATCCACATCGAGCCAATGAATGAACAAAGAAGAAAAAGGTCTAGAGGAGCTATGCAGTGGAATCACCCTCTGCTACCAGATGGCAATGATAATGTACAAGCAGAAGAAAAGTCTCAGCAACCCAGTCCACCTGACTCTTCAGATATTTCCACATGCAACTGGGTGTCTTCTCAATCCTCCAGCCAACCCGGACAACCAAGGCAGGAGCCTGATGCTCTGTTCCTCCCCCCCAGGGATGCCCAGGCGCAGGGGCCACAGTGACCAGGAGCACCAACGCACCTGCCGAGTCCCACAGGAACTGCCAAGACTAAGAGTTCAGCAGCAAAACCAAGAGATGCTGCTCGGACCTCATACAGGAATTGTGCCCAACGCCTGGGCATTGGCTTCAGCTGTTTGCAAGAGGGATGTACCAAAGTGTTCTCCAAAGAAAGGCATCTGGCTGCAAGGTGGGCAACGCTGGAAGGGTGTGTGCCAGCTGCCTCCACAGGGAGTTTCTTCCTGCAGCTCCCATGAGCCAGGCATGCCCTATGGAGACCCAGTCTGACACGGCACCACTGCAGATCCAAGGGTAATGCCAAAACCAGTCATTTGCTTATCAGTCAGCAGTCCACGTCACTCGAGCGATGGGAACTCAGCCGAGACTTTGTTCATTTTCCTCCTGACCCTGCATCACACTTGAACCCTCAGCCTCCACACAAAACCAGCTCTGTGTGTATCTGCTGCTCTACCTAGCCCCAAAGGCCAAGTAAGATGGATACAAATCCCGCTGGTTCACAACACACCTGGAAAGATCAGCATTTTTGTAGACCAGGGCTGCAAGATGCGCACGTTACAATTACACACGCTGTGGGACGTACCAACAAAACTAATTGCGATCTTACAGTAAGAGCAAAACGTTTTTTCAAAAGATTAATCAGAAAGAAAGATCTCTGTCTTTGGGAAATAAGCAGCTATAATCAGCAAATATTTCTCTTTCGTGGGATTGCAAAACAAGGCATGCTCTGCCCTCTGAGCCGTGAGTCATGAACTTCCCCAGCAAAGGGGGAGGCAGAGCAGAACAACTGTATAGAGAACAACAGGATGGGAATTTTCTACATTTTACCCCAAGGAGAGAAAGTTCGAGGTCTCTGCACTTACCATCAAACTTCTTGTATCGGGAACTAAACATGGTTTGTAAGTGATTGCTAAGCTCTACGACAGCGTTTCTGAAGTCATGTTTACTCTGCTGACTGTACTTCTCCTCCATTTCTTGAGAGCAGCATGTGTAGCCTTGCGAGCAGACTTTCAAGTGGTCACCTGAAAAGTAGAGAATAAAATATCCTGAGTTAAAAGGATTCTCCATGCAAGGGCAAAGAGGTTGCCTTGTGAGGCAGAGGGTGCAAGGACCCCTAGTAGAACGATACTGTCAAGTTTCGCAGGCCAAGACAAACTCTTTCCATTGCAAACCTCAGCTCCAGCTTCTCCAACAGGTCCCACAACACAGCACCATCGCAGGCAGGTGGGTTGATGCTAAAATTGGGCAAATTGTGCAAACCTTTGTCAACACTGAAGATCAAAACAAGAAGTTAGGATGAGAAACTCATCCTTCCAACTCAGATGGTACTTTAAAAGACACAGCCTTGCATGCAAGCTGCTGCCTTCTCTCCAATTTCACACCCTGCTGCCAAACCTTATCCTTCATCCTGAGGAACTAGATGGAGAAAAGAAGGTTCTTCCCTACCTGCTCACACCCTGGAAGCCCCCAACAATATCCAGCCACCACCAAGGTTCAGAGAGTCATGGTGAGAGCTGCAAAGGACTTGTCAGCCTCCTGCACAGAAAACCACCTCTTCACAACAGGCTGTGAACCATGCACTCACTGAAGAGCCATCCTACCTGCTAGAGCATCAAAACTGGGCTTTGGGGAGGAGTGGAGGGGGGAAGGCAGCTTTTGCATGGTGCAAAACAAAGTCCGCCCATGACTAACACAAGCGGTTGCTTCTCTGCCTGCCTTGTGCGAGATCTCATAACATCATTTGCCCAGCTATTGAACTTTTGCATCACTCTGCCCTTTGCCTGATTTTCTAGCCCAGAAATGTATCTCTCCTTTCAGATGCTTAAGGACCATTTTAAAATAAGATATAAATATTTGTATTTATCTCTCTCTATATATATACACACATATATATACACACATGTATATAAAAATAAACAATTCCTAAGAACCTCCTCTCCTAAATCTGTTTTCCTTTTGCACTACAGGGTTTGTTTGTTTGCCCTGGCATTACAGAGAGACCTTGACCGACAGATAATTCTGCCACAGCTAATTTATTGCACAAGACCATCCAATGTTCTTGAATTACAGAAAGCTCAAAGTCTGTTATGGGAAGCAGCACTGCTCAGGCACAGCCTTCAGAACACACGGAAAAATCTTGCTATCTCCTTACAGATAGATTGTTCTTTCATGGACTTTATTTCTTTCCATCTCAGAGAAGCACCTCCAGCAGCAAATACACGGCATTAATGGGTGCAGCACTGAGGGATGCAGCTCCATTTAGTTTAGTTTTAGTTATTTAAAAGAGAGGAAGAGGTGAAACCAGGATTTTTGAATCTTGCCCACCAAATCCATCCTGGAACATGCCCGGGGACTCCTCTATGAGCCTGCCTTACTAGCCAGCATTAAAAAGAGAAAGCACCTGAGTGCCACCACTTTATTTCACTTGGAATTTCTTTGCTCTGGTTTCAACACAGGACTAAAGACTCTTTTACACAACAGGAAAGAAATAAACAGCAGCGAAGCGATAATTACAGCTAGTTTTGCTGTGTCAAAATAATTCCATTTCAAACATCTTGAAACAGTTTGTCTCCCTAAATTTCTTATGGAGGGGGAGTACGTTGGAAATATTTTACCTGAAATGCACTTGATGATTTCAGTGCCATTTCCATGATGCATGCCTGCCTTTGGTGGTTACAAATTACATCCTCGCCATTCTTTTGTGTTGGAGAGGTGAACCTCTACCCTACTTGGCAAATTCAAACCTACTGATAGTGGGATTTCTCCTCCTAGTTACACTTTGCAGACACTTCTGAAGCTGTCCACAGATGCCCTGGGATCTCTAAAACAGTGAGTTTAACAAAGACTCCCAATTTATTTATGATTTTAAAAAAACCCAAAAGCCCAATACACTTCCACAAATACAAGTAACAGGTTTATATCTATTTATACTATTAAACTAAAGTTACCATCCCACCTAATATTACAAAGCAAAGTCATTTTTCTTTGATCCCCCTTGTCCCAGATTTGCACAGTGTCTCCCCAGGACACACTGGGCAAAGCCAAACAAGGAGAACACTGACAGTAAATCAAGCTTGCACAGATCCCATTTGGTTGATCGTTAAGAAATTATGCTCCAAAATGCAACTCAGACATTCAAAAACGAATGACCAAGCAATCTAATTATGGAAGATATTTCTCAGTCATGTCAGCACTATGTGGTCTTGGCTTGTGATCAAGAATTAGCTCTGTCTGGAGCTGAGGAGCTCTGGCTATTCAGTGCTAATCGTAGGAGGATGCACTGGGTTAACCAGTGTTAAAAACTGTAAAGTTTAGGGCTGTGGGCTGCTTTTCTAGCAGTTTTCTTACATTACAGTGGGAGATACCAATGGAAAGTCACTGGAAGACACCAGAGCTCCTCTTTTCCCATGGGGATGGTTGTCCTTAGCACCTCCCATCCCTGAGAATATATCCTTGCTTGAGCAAAGCAACAGGCACTGACTTGGTTTGTGAGAAATCTCACGCCTGGCCTTTGTTATTAATCAGCTAGCAGAGTTGATCCATTCAGCATCCTTCCACAGGACTCATCCCATGCCCGAGTTTGCAGGGAGAGCAACGTCACATCCCAGCATCGTATCGCCTGTCCAGCTGATGGATCCATGGGGTCCCCCTTTGGACCTTACACCTACACGGACAGAGCCCCCAAAGCTCAGCATCATCAGACAACAGCTTCAAACCACAACAGTGCTACGACCACAGCATGCAGGGGAATGAACATGAAGCCTGGAAAAGAGCTGCTGCATGTGGTCAACGTGAGCATGGACCAGTCATGCACATGCAAAATGTCAGCCTAGAGCCAAGACCAAAGACAATGCTCTTTGCTGTTCCAACTAGCAGCAAACTCTCCTAAGGAAAAGGAGTGAAAAACATGAGTATTTGGGCTCACTTAAACAGAGATCTAATGTTTACGTATATCATGTAAAGAACACTCATGGTGTGCGCTCGCTGTCAAGGACACATTCGGCAATAATTATTTCCCAAGTTAAAGCTCATTAAACAATGCCCATACAAGGCAACTCGTCATCTACTGTTGAGTGTTAAAGACTCGGCATCCTTTGTAATTTATCACCATGTGAGCACAGCAAAAATATAACTCTGCCACAGCTTCCTTTCAAGTCAGGCTTTTTATTGAATTGTTTGGCAGGGTGTACAATCATCACGTCAGGGGCTGCATGGCAAAAAGAGCTTAAGTAGCAGAGAACAACTCCAAATATCTACCACATATGCACACCATCGCTGCAACTTGTCATGGATTTGCAGCAGATCTTTCCCATGGCCTGTCACAGCACGACTTTCTCTCTATTTTATATTACATCTGAATACAGAGAGCGAAATGAGGAACCAAAATTACAAGAGACGCTCGCTCCTTGGCTAGATAACAGCACACCGCTGGGGAACAGAGGTGGTGGTTTAAAGATAGAAATGCAACGGTACACGATGTTACCATCTGTACATCCAAGGAAATGTGCTCAGAAAGGTAATCTTGCAAACTTATGATTTAAGCCATTACAGAAATGCCACATTTAGCAGACTACAGGCACACAGAGTTTCTTCCAAATCAAGTAATTATTTTGCAATGTGTCAGAAAACAAGTTTTCATCGAACGAGTAAGTGTGCAGTGCAAACTCAGGGCCTCCGTGATCTTGAGAAGCAGTTCCCTTCACCGAACAATTTTCCAAGACCTTTTCAAAATGTTGTTTCTGGATGTCTAACATGCTTTCCTCAGTCTGCTTCTCCTCACCTTGACCAAGTCCATACTTTAAGTATACCTAGCTGCCAAACAAGCTAAACTTTCAGGAGTGGTTTGCTGGGAGGTGGAGGGGGGGGATGTTATTTCTTTAAAACACTCCTGTATACTGTCTAGCCCTTCACTGCAGTTCAGTAAACAAGCCAAAAGCAGTTTATGGACTGAGATGTTACTGTTGGACTTTGCTCCCCTGTAAGAAAACAGGCTGGGCTAAGCTGGGCTGATGGAGGAGTGGGAGGTGAACGCTGCCAGGGGATCGGGGAGCAGGGCCACCATTTTGGCCTCATGCTCTGCCTCTTCCCTCTAGCACACATCGGCTTGTGTCATCTTTAAAAGAGTTTTATGACTTCCTCTGAACCAACTACCAAAGGAATCCTGGACTGTAATGCCGGGTTCTAATCTGATTTCACACTAGACTTGCCTTCTAATTATCACAGAATATTAGGCTTCCACCCATCATATATAATTGACATGCTACCGAGGCTTACAAAACCCCCAACAAAGATGACAAGAAACACTAGCATCACCCCTGAGCACAGCTCCACTGCTCTGGCCCCACGTTAACAAGGGGCAAGAAGAAGAAAGAGAAGCGTGAGCTTGTGATCGGCTCCAGTGGAGTCATCGAGATAGACAAGGCTACCGAACCATCCACCCAATCCGATCACCTTTAATTATACCCACAATACCAAAAACTGACCAATTTTCCGGGCTACAAAATGAGCTGGAAATGCTCAGCATCCCCGGGAACAGCCAGTGAGCTCTCACCCATCTGCCATGGTGCTCCCGTAAATCCATAGGTGCTACAACCACACATCCCACAGCCACGACAGCCCTTGCCCCCCAGGGCAAGGCTGGGTTGCCCAAATCACTGCTTTTAGATGTTTGCTAATGGAGAACACTACAGAAATGCAGGTAAGTGTCTTGGCATATAAATATTTCCAGGTGAAAAAACACTAATCTGAAAACACCAAAGGGAGGGGAAAAAAGTGACCTTACTGCCTCCTCCCCGGCTGTCCCACACACACGCTGCTGGAAGGTGTGCTTTTTGCCTGGCATAAGCAGCAAACTTGAATTTTTAGTACTTCTTATCAGAATACTCTTTTTTCACCACGTGGTCGGTCTTCTCTGCTTGCTTTAAAGCAGAGCTCCTGTGGGACTTGTGTTTATTGTACTGGGGAGAATACTCCTGGGGAGATGGTCGCGTGCCAGGAAGGAAGAGATGTAAAACAGCATTGAGCTTCTGCTAACGGAGGCAATGTGTCCACGAAGGGCAGCAGAGTTAGAAGTTTCTAAGCTCACATATTGCAAGCAATGCAGTACTGCTGGTACCTTCTGGTCAGAGCGGGTCAAACCGGGTTGGGACACTTGGGAGTTGTACATCCTGAGATGCATCCTGTTTCCAGCCCGAACCACTATTTCGAATGCACACCCCCAGAAGTGCATTGCGCAGCCTCCTCACTACATCTTCCACCATCAGACGCAAAATGACATAACTCATTTCCAATAGAAATCATCTCCCATCCTGAAGGTCATCATCACACAACCCAAGTCAGCTTTTCTTCCCTCCTTAAAACATTTTCAATTTTCACAAGGATCTCAAAACCCAAAAAGCACCAAAGAGCACCCCACATACCCAAACCCAGGTCCTCATTGTGGAGGTCAGAAGCCAGCATCACCCTCCAGCCAGGCACATGGATGTCAGCCCTTTCACAACCACAGGAACTCTGGTCCTGGATTCAACCATCACAGATGCTCATCCCCACCTGCACCCCTTTTTTCCCTGACCACCCAGGATTTTTTTAAGCCAGAAGACATCCCCACATGCAGTTGCCTCCTAAAGCTGACAGGTAGGGTTATGGAAGTACCGCAATTCGGCAGCACGTGCCAGCGTGCAGCATATTTAACATCCCACTCAATTAGCAACCGTTTTATATAAATGGTTTATTTGCTTTATTAATGTTAAAGCCACTTGTTTCCCCTACGCTTCCACTTGGGTTATTAATCAATGTGCATTTCAGCTTTATGCCGATTACTCTAATGGCACAGAAAAATTCCCCAGACTCACAGAGAAAGCTTACAATATTGAAATGATTTTTTTTTTTTCCAAACTTGTCAAGCAGTCAAAATACACTCTTTGATACCCAAACCAAAGCCCTTTCACCTACGCTTAACAGCAGTGAACTATTTTCAGTCGAGCTTTACTGCATCTGTTAACTCAGCTGCTAATCCATCTTGCAGGCACAGGGAATGCCGGCGCACACAATACCTCAATGACATACCTCCCTTCAACACAACAAATAATCCTAATTATTTCCATAGCGCGTACCTACAGTTACTTAAAATACCTTACACAACCGAGGTCTGTCTGGCTTCTATTTTTCCATTTTGCTTTGTTGACAGTTCTGGGTTCCCAAATTTACTGCCAAGAGGGTTAGGGACTGAAGAGAACAAGAGAGATTTATATCCATGTGTGTACGTTAAGCCAAACACACATTAGGAACTTTAATTTTCTACTGGAAAGAGCAACTTAGGACACAAAGAAGGTTCTTGCCTTCCGCACGTCCAAGTCCAAATTACTACCACAAAGCTCATCTTCCAGCCGATGACAGAGTCAAGTTCCTGACACTGCCCACTGAGGCCAACCAGATAGATTTTGGGACATCCTCCTGGGGTGGGGGCAGACCAGGAGAGCCCTTCTCAGTCTCTTAATACAGCTCTTTGGTCCCAAACAAGAGACCAAGACCTGCTTCCGCTCTCCATGCCACTCCAGAGAAGCATCACTGGTCAGCCAAGGTCCCCTCCTGCTTCATGCTCCCATCAAGGTCTGGGCAAGGCACGGGTTGAGGTGCAGGACCCCAAGAATCAAACCCAAAAACTCTCTGCCACACATCTGAGCCCAGGACTGTGTCCTTCACAGGTGATGTCTGAGCAAGGAGGATGCAGGTTCTCACCTTCAGCAGGGTTTTAAGAGTTCATTTAAAGTTAAAACCCTGCTCACCTGAAGAAAAATACCATCACCACTTTATTTGCACAGTGCAACCAAAAATTTCCTTCCCAACAGGGTGGCCTGAACACTGTGAGGTTTTACACCCTGGAAAAATATGCCATGATAGAGTGAGCTTTCATTCCAACAAACAGGATATTGAGTCAATTAGTGGCACACCAAACACAAACCAGACAGATGAAGATAATGCATTTCTGCAAACATCAAAAGAGACAGAAACCACACAAAGACCTGAATATACAAATAAGGAAAGAATAAAAAAAGAATACTACATAATTAAACTCATTATTTAAGTAAGCCTGGAGAGTAAAATAGCTCTGGTTAACTAGAGGATTCTCCCGGTTCTAGCTAAGAGAGAAACCCTCAATGAAAACCAAGAATTGTTTCTTAATTAAAAAAAACAAAACTCTACTTGACATTGCGGAATGAGAACTTAGGAAATGCAAATTCTCTTTATTATCACCGAATTCTTTAGGCATGAAATAGTTTTCATAACGTGTTTCTGCCTAGGTGCCCTCAGTGAGAGGTGTTACACAATGGACAAGTTATGCTGAAAATTGTCTTTGGTTTTTTCCCCACTTTTTTGGTGAGGAGGATGGAGACACAAGAGACCCATCTCCAGGACAGCTGAGATAGGCAGTGTCCCTGTCCCTCCATCAGCCACCAAAGAACAGAAAGCCCAACATGTGTAGTCAGTCTGGGTATATATAAAGGTAAAAATAAAACAGTTGTGATAAAACCCCATCAAAAAAACAGCCAATGGTCAGACTTCAGAATTTGAGAGAAATTGTCCAGCAGATTTTACAGGGGTAACTTGAAAAACAAACAAAAACAAAAAAACCCCAACAAAAACAACAAAAAACACCCAAAAAACAAAGTATAATTTCATGCAACTAAAGAGAAAAAAAAAAAAAGAGAGATAATCCATTGGGAACAGAAAATACACGGAATTACTGAAGCCTCAGGCACAAGGAACAGTAAGTAGAAGAGATCTAGCTGGGAGACAGTTACTTTCTTTGTGAGATTTCTCCTATTTTTTCTTCAAATTCTCTATTAAGAAGGCAAAACAAAACAAAACTGCTTGTTTGTTTATTTCCCCACAAAGCTTTGGGCTAGTTTCCAAAAATCAGCTTTTAACCAAAACAGGTTCCACCACAAACACTGTCATTCGAATTGGACTATTCTTCCTTCTTAACAACATTTTCCCCTTCCACTTTTGGCCCCTCTTTCTCCGAACTCCCCAGTCCCTCTGCTGCACACCTCCTGGGATGCTCGCAGGGGCAGGAAGGCACCACCACACACGGGCAGGCAGGAGAAACAGGAGGACGCTGCTGGCAACCACTTTCCCAGTAATTTAAATTTATTTTTTTTTCCCTTTTCCAACATAGCCAATTCCACCGTCAATGCACAAAAACATGTTTCAGAGCCACACAGTAGTTTCTTGTGAGATGCACCCAGGCTCACCTATCTGTGCCAGCAGAGCGGTCATCTGCTGGCCAGTCCTGGATTTGGCAGTAGATGACCCTCGAAAGCTTCAGCAATGTTTTTGAGGTCATAGAGCCCTAGTGATTCTGGGAATCATGCTTTATTGGGGGGAAAAAAAAAACCACAAATAAATTACAAAAAAAACCCAACAAAAGGTGTTCTTGGATTTTATCAGTGGAGGCACTTTGCTGATAAGCATCTCTCCAGCTGAGAGCTGCACAACCATGGAAAGCTGCAGCAATCCCACATGGTGGCACCAGGACATTTCAAGGCAAGGACCACAGTCCTGATATGCAGGTACATGTGGCCATGTGGTCAACTCACCTGAACATTCCACCTTTCCAACGTTGCTAGCTATGCAGTGACATGACAGAAGTTCTGCTGCTTGGAAAAGCAAAAACCAAGCACGCACCATCACACAAAGCGGAGCTACCATCTCCTCATGTTAAAAGCACATCAACAGGAATACAAATACTAAAGACACATGAACTGGCAGCTATGACCCAAGCAAAAATTTTTTTAAAAGGCCCAAAACCTAAAGATGTTTTTAATTCCTTAAATAAGAAACAAAGGTCATGAAATTCAGCCACAATTTCCTGTTTTCAACTTAAAATAAAATTTAAAAATATCCTGGGCTTTATACAAGCAATAATCTAATCTATAAATTGGAACACAAGATAGATGTTAATTGACTTCCAGAGAGATTAGTTCTCTATAGTAGGATCCAAAATAGGCACCGCAGAACCTGCTGCAACTCTGAGACCAACTTTGCACAGAAAGGAAGGAAAAGAAAAAAAAAACACCACAAAACCAGAAGACAACACCAAGCTGCAAACAACTCCACTGAAATGCAGTGTACAAATAAATACACAAATATTTGCAAAGTAGCAGGGTGATTTTTTTTTTTCATCCATGAGGTCACATTCCTTCATCTGCCTTGGGTGGTTTTAGGTAGGGAGGACAGCAAGTAGCATGCAGGGGCTTGGTGGAGAGCCAGGAGCAGCCAGGGCCACCCAAAAGTCCTAGGTGACATGGACTGGGGGTTTGCTTTTGCTTCCCTTGCTTTGACAGCAAAACCCACACATCCCTTGCTCCTCGCAGCTGCCAATGGCAGGCCTTACATCCCCTCCTGCCCAGACTTCGGACCAGAGCACCAACTCCTTATCTCCTTCCGCCTATCACCCCACATGCCACTGGCCACCTATGCCCCAGCACCCAGTGCCATCGATCCCCAGGGACCCAGCTTGGGGCAGAAGCAAACGTCAATCAAAGTTCTGCACAGAGGAGCAGAGCTCCTTCTTCTTCTCCATCTTCTCAATGTGCAGGAGTATCACGTGCTTGGGGTTTTTTCAGGGCAGGAGTTATGACTTCTGGTAATTATAAACAAAAAGATGAAAAGCTTTAAGGGTTCAGGTGTACTAAAGTCCAGCTACAGTCTAACAGTCAGCTCATGCCAGGAAATCCAGCATCCTCCCTGCCTCTGCATATCCCCATCATCCCCAAAGGCATTTCACAATGAAAACTGTGAGATGTCGACTGCTATCAGAAATGACCAAAACCCAAGGGCCAGGGAAGCATGATTTCATTTGGGCAGGTTGCCCATCCACATCTGCTGAGAGCCATGGGCAAGTGCCACCCAGCAGACCCCACAGCCACCACCAACTGCCCTAATCCTCATCACAGAGGCAAATAACGAGGGGATTGCCAGGCTGGCAAGTGTCTGATACCAGCGTTTTGATGAGAGCAACCAAATGCAGTGTTCATAAAATCACAGAATGGTTTGGGTTGGAAGGGACCTTAAATCTCATGCAGTTACAACCTCCCTGCCATCAGTAGGGACACCGTCCACTAGACCAGGTTGCTCAAAGCCTCATCCAACCTGGCCGAGAACACTTCCAGGGAGGAGCAGCCACAGCTTCTCTGGGCAACCTGGGCCAGCGTCTCACCACCCTCACAGGAAATAATTTCTTCCTAATATCTCATCTAAACCTACCCTTTTCCAGTTTAAAGCCATTAGCCCTTGTTCTTTGCAGGTCTGGTTTGGAAGAGTGCAGTTTTCACCCAGCAGTACAACATGACCGCCCGGAGTCATGCCTGTGCCCCATCTACCCTCACTGGTGACCTGCCAGCCCCGAGTGTCCTGCTGTAGCCACGGCACCAAAGGGCATCGTCCCTCCATCCTTTGGCTGGGCCACATGCAAACACAGCACTTTCTTCCAGGCAGGAACAAATCCTCCGCAGAGCACAGAAATTCAACACAACTAACTCTTTTGGTCTGGCCACCCAGCTCCCCCAGGTCATGCCTGATCTATGGTCAGCTCCAGCCAGCATTTCACGCCACTTTGGCTTGCCTGAGGGCCTTCGCTCCCCAAATCCCCCCTTATTCAAGCTGAGGGATACCACGGCATTTCTGCAAGACCTGAGTAACTGCCCTGACCTGCAAGGGCAGGCAAGGTCCCCAAAACACCTCTAACAGCATCACACTGTTCCTCAAAATGGACTCGCTGGCACAGTAAAGGCCAGTAAAAGGCCTCCTGCCAGCCTGAGCTCAGCCCCAGGATGAGCGTTCACCAAGTTGAGGGACACCAGCTCAATGTACAAAGTGACAATTGTGCAACACCAGCAAAAACAGAGCCCAAGCATGGCAAGAATCATTAATTTGTAGGAAGTTTCCCATCAACTACAGAAATACTTGCTCCAACAGCCTTCAAGTCTTTAAGGAAGAACTTCTTTATATTTTTTATTTTTTCCCAATCCACTATTTTCCATTTCTCCATAGAGCAACTAAGCCAAATAAACCTACACAAGTCCTCTACGAATAGATCCTAACTACCAGACCTTCCCTTTTGCACAACAGGGTCACTCCCCACATGGCCACATCCTGCTGCCCCTCGCAGGAACAGGGCAGACAATTAGCCTTAATCCTCGTTAGTTCTGTACGTTTCCTTTAAATCCTGTTACCGCATTCCTCGGTGCACTGGAGCGCGGCTCAGCCAGCCTCCGCCGCGGTGACGGTGACCCCTCGGTGCCTCCCGGCTCCTGACCCGCCAGAGCTGCACCGGTCCCGAGGGCTCCAACACTCCCGGACTCATCGATCTTCACTGATTAGCTCTTAATCAGGAAGGCAGACGTGAACAGAGGGTGCAGATGAAAAGAGAAAGGAGGAAGGGTTAAATAGGGGAAAAAAAAAAATAAAATAAAGATTTTCTTCAAGGAAAGGTTCCCCTTTGCTGCTTTAGGAGACAACTATGAAAACTTTGTCCAAAAGCAGTGTTTGAAGTCTAGCTACTTTCATATTTATAACTTTTGAGTCACTCTAGAAAACCTCTGCCAAAGCAGACCGAGTTGGACTACTACATTCATTTATTTTGGAAGTTTATCCAAGTCTTTGGTTAAAGACAAACAAGGCTCCTGGATGTGAGAGAACATCAGAGCCGGGCTGTTGGAGCAGCGGGGAGCTTCCACTCGCTTTGATAGCACCAAAGCAGGAGATGGTATCAGTATGACCCAAAATGTACTTACTCCTTCCTGGAGAGGCACGGCAAAGGCACTGGGAAGTTATTTCTCATCCTTGGGAGGCATTCTTGCCATATTAATATTATGCAAAGGATTCAGCTTAGAAATCTCAGGCACAATCAAGGCATTTAGACTTGACTCATTAATGGCCAAGAGTTAATAGGCTGGAGCTGTAATTCCTCTGTCTGGGGCCTTGGGGGTGCTTCAGCCAAATCTGTAAAAATACATATATTACAGCTGCTCTATTGATCTTTTTCTGAAGGTAGGAAGCACCTTCCAAATCCAAAACACCCTGAAAACCAAAAGTAAAACCAGACTTTATCAGACTTCCACTGATTGCCAAAGCCAGTGAGCACATCAGTATTCCTAAACCTATTTCCAGCAGAGACAGGGGGGGTGGGGAAGAAAAGAAGAAAGATCAGTAACATGTCTTAACTCTCAGTACTCTTAACACATCCAAGGAAAATCCTTGATCAAACAGAAGTTTTACGGAGCGTAAGTCTCAAGAACAGCACCTGCATGTCAAGACCACAAATTAGTCTTCGCAGCCTGCCACCCTCCTTTCAATTTAAAGTTTAAGGCAACACCAACACACCAAAAAATAGGGTTTGTCTTGTGAAAAGCTGATCTGAAAACACATGGTTAACATATTGCTGAATTGGAGAGACACCCCAAAAGCGCAACAATGCGAACTTTTGAGACTTCAAATAAACAAACTCAAACTAATCAATCTGCAAAGCCTGTTTTCTATTTGTGGCTTTGGGTTTGCTGTTTTATGTTTCTTTTTTTGTCTTCGCTGTTTGTTTGCTTTCAATTACCCAGGCCCCTCCTTATCCCTAACCTCTAAAACTCCCTGTGCCGTGCTGGCCGGGAGGCGGGCAGCAAGATAGCATAGTCATGCGGTTGCAAATGTGAGCTGGAGGATGAGATGAAGAATGCTTCTTCTTCAAAGGCCATTGGTTTTGTTCCTAAATGAACTTTTTTTGGTGTGTCTCCCGCCCAGCAAGAATATGTCACCGGCAGTTTGGCGTCCTCTCCTCTGGAGCAGGGACTATTTGCTGTTTCACAGGTCATCAGGAGGTAGCAAGCAAAGCTTACCAGATGTGGGTTTTATCACCTCAAGTGGAACTACTATTTTCTTTATGGGAACCTTGTTTTTTAAGGTTTTATCAGATCACTGTGATTACAAAAAGCTTCACTTACATGCTCAAAAACTGCTATAAAACCTCTAGTTCAAGGTTTATTTGGTCTAGGTGGTTTTCAACTTGGAGGAATGACTTGCAGACACAATTAATTTGTCCTATAAGCTGTGACTGACCAGTCGCTCAGTGCACTCGAACCATGCCTGCTTTCTGAGCAAAATTCCATCAACTCACTGACCAAAAGACGTTCTTTTAAGAATTTTTTTTTTAAAAGGAAAAAAAAAAAAAAGAGCTTGCAGCAAAAAAGGAAGTTTCAATTACTTTGTGAAATCAAGCAGAAAAATTAAGATCCAAGCAAACTTTATTAGCTCTGACAAGCAAATGCTGATGTCTTTGTTTCCGATGTGTGCAAAACTTTTACTAAGGAGGGGTTTGTGTGTGTGTGTTTTGGGGGTTTGATTTTTCTTCTTTTTAAACCAGAAATACACTTTTTTTTTTTTCTTTTTTTACAATGTGCTTTGCTACAACTGGGTTTTGTAAAGATATTCAAACGAAGGAACTGGCACAGAGCTATCACAAAGCAGCTGATTCTTCTCTAAGCATCCACCAACATTTCCATGTGTCAATAGTACTTCACAACCACATTTATCTATGCAAAACCCCACATTAATAAGCCCTTCCCCTGCCTGCAGAGCATGTCGAGCAGAAAAACAGTGCAGATAACACAAGAATTTAGAGCAGGTTAAGAGACTCCAGAAAAAGATATACAAAAGGCCAGATTTTCATATGCATTTTGCATCCATACTTTTTTTTTTTTTCCAAGACAGTTCAGCTCTTATAAAGCATTTTTTATTTGGTTTGTGGTCGGCAGTCCATGGGTGAGAGGGGTCTGTGGAAGCACACACATGGGCACTAGTCTGAAGGCTAAAATGTAGGCGGCTGTGGCCACCCTGGAAATTAATTCTTAGAGGGCTCACAAACTAAGACAGTTTGAGAGAGCTACACTACCCACTGCCCCGCTCAGCCCTACACCAGTTCTGCTGAACAAACCATCTCCTCTGCCTGGATCCCAGCTCCCCCAGGGTGGGTGGGCTCAAAGTTGGTGGAACAGTTCTTTGCCCCCACCTTCAAGGGCCAAAAAGCTTAATTTGCTTAGAAAATAAAATTCAGTCCAAGAGCAGGTCCTGGGCAGACATAAATGAGGCTTCAGTTCTAAGTGGAAAGTTTTCCACAAGACATTTTCATAGCAACGTGGAGACCGTTTTGGCACCAAAGGCAAAGCACTCACACTGTTCCACGCCTGCAGCTCCCCAGTTGTCCCCCCAGTTTAGCTCAGTGCAGAATGACCTTCTCAGCCCAGGCACAGGCAAAGCACTTTCCATGGCAAGCCAGTTTTGGGTCCAATATTTCAACTGGGAACCTCCCATTGCAGAACAGCTTTCCAGAACAGGAGTCTGGAGGAATCACTGGCATCGACCCAGAGGTGCTTCTCCAGGGCATCAGAGCTGCAACTTAATTTTGAGTTTATCTGCAGGAACCCACACCACATCTCACTATGTAGCTGCACGCTACTAACACCCAGTAAAGCAGCAAGCTTGTGGCACGCTGCATTTTTCAGCCTTGCCCACAAAAAGCATACAAAGGTTTTTCTTGTGTCATGGGTGACCCCCACAATGCTGCCATCCCCTCACTCCAGCCTGCCTTCCCGGGAAGGAAGGTGATGCTGCTCTGCCCCACATCTTCCCTCTGCTCATGACTATAGAAACAATTTCCCAAAAGAGTCACCATTAAAGAGGTTTCAGAAATAATTAGCTCACGTCAATCTGATGCAAACCAGACTTGGTGAAACAAGCCCAGATGAAGGGTTCTGGGACAGACAGCCATCAGAGCTTGATCTCACAGCAACTCTTCCACCAAGAAATGCACATGTGCTTCCCAGCTCAGTCCCTCCTGCTGTCAGGGCTACCAGGGGCTATTGGGACAGCCGATGGGCTCTCTGTGGCTATCAAGTCCTGGCTTGCCAGGCCATCAGAAGAAAGGCTGCATGGGAAATGAATGAGCTATCTATGTATCTGATATTGTGCAGGGAAAAAAACCAACACAAATATCATATGCCGCTGTCTGCAGCAGGACACCACAATTTAATACGATCTTCCAGTTTCAAATGTTACAAAACTCACACCACGTGTTATTGCAAAAGGCAGGAAAGAACACGTTGCTCTAAGTGGACGCCAGCACTGAAAACAAGGAGGTGGGTCAGATTGAAATCTAAACAGGTCCACTGCACATCCATCCCAGGGCCACTGTTTATAAGCAGAGAAAGGCAACTTTATACACAAAGATCACACACTAATGGTTCTTGGCTGTTCCCAGGAAGAAAAGCCGCTTTTCAGCTGAACTTTCTGAGAACTGTTCATGTAAATAAGACAAACCTCCAAAAAAACACATGGCTGAGTATGAAGCAGTGCATGGAGAAAGGCAAATAAGCAGTGCCAACAGGAGACAGGGAAGCCCAAAAAACCCAAGGTGCAGTTTTCCCAAGACCTTTGAAACGCCTCTGAAATAGGGCCACCACACACAGCTAAGAGCCAGGGGAAGGAACAGATAAACTGCCAGCAAGAGGCACAGCCCTGGGTTTAGCCCCCCTGAAAAAAAGGGGTTGCATACCCCTTCCAAGCCACAGAGAAGCAGGAGGCATCAACCCCAGCTCTGTTTTATCCCGGGCTTGGCAGGGAGGACATCCACTGGGAGATGCCACCACGGCAGAGCCTGATGCCAGGGTCACTGCCTCTTCACCTGGAGGCATTTACTGGGAGCTGTGGCACTGGGATGGGAGCAGAGCTCCCCAGCAGTGGTGATGGTCTGAACCATCCCCTACACCTCCCATATCTCAGCTTTATCTCTCCTTAAACAAACCACCTCAGAGCTAAGACCGCAGCTGAGTTTGTAAATAAGATTTTTACCTGAAAAATGCGCTTTTTAAGCCTTTGCCTGCTACTCCTGCCAAGCGTTACTCTTTTAACAGCCTGGGCATCTGTTGCAGAAGCCACCCAGCTCACACAAGCAGCGCACTGTGCTCAGCCAGCAAAACCCAACCTACGTCCAAAAACCCATCCCGCTGCTGGAACAGACTCCCAATGTATTCCCCGGGTCTGGATCCAGCAGCCTGCCAGTATTTGTGGAAAAGGAGAGACCGAGCAGTTTAACCTACCCTGGAAGAAGAGAAGAGAGGAACAGGAGAGGGGGGAGAAAGGATTAAGATAAGGGTATCACAAAATTTAAAATCCCTCCTTCTCCCCCCCTCCAGGACACCCTATCTACCCTACTCTCCTCAGCACAGCTGTGAACACTGGCCTTATCTGCTGGCAGGTTCACACGGGCACCCCTCCTCCTCCTCACATTAGCATAGATAAATCTCAACATCTTTTAAATAATTTGCAAACCAGCTTCTGCACCACAAAGTTCGTTTGAGAAAAATCCTGCCTGGTTGCATGGCTCTGCATGGAGACATGGCACCTCTCCTTCCCCACATCTGAGGTGGCTTTGCCCATCCCACACACTGGATGGCATCACCTGCAAGCCAAGCCACCCAGGTTCTTCCTCTTATTTTTGCAGAAACCCTTCCCTAGCCCGGAAAGGGACCCAAAGCTTGGATCTGCCTGCAGCCAGCAACAGACCCTACACCCACCCAAGGAAGGTCTCATCTCCTCCCCACCTGCCAACACAGGGTCACATTTTCTTAGGTATTTTGGAAAAAGCAAGTTTAGGAGACCTCAGCCCTGTGTATCACAGAGACTGTCCATCTGTAGACCTGAATTTTGATCCCCTCTTGTGCAAACTGCTTCAGTGGGATGGAAAAAACAACACACACAGCTGAAAGCACCTTATCATACCAGGGGACAATCGCATGGAGGCTTTTGCCAGCAGGCACCGAAGGGGTTTATTTTGTCTTTTTAAGTATGGCCCTGAGCAACCTGGGGGGAGAAGCGAGTGCAAACAGGACCTTTGCCATCCACCTCCCAGGTGGTACCATCCAAAATCCAGTGGCAGGAAGGTAAACAGCCCCCGTCACGCTGTGAGCCCCAGGGAAGGGATGGTTGATTAGAAGGATGGGATGCATTTACCAGTTGTGTTAGTCCTTCCCAAGGCAAGGAGAGAGGCTCCCACCCACCCTGCCACTGCTGCTGCTGTGCCATCGCAGCACCCTCCATCAAAACCCACCAAAAACACTCTATAAAAATTTGTGGCCAAAAAAACCTGGAAAAGAGATGGGCAATCCCCGCAGCAGGGACACATTTAACAACCCACAGGCAACACAAAGTGATGCTAGCTGGGCTGAGACAAGGCTTGAGCACAGGGGCTGCCACTGGTGGCCTTCCTGCATGGGCTGGGTATCTCCAGTGGGCGACCAGGTTGTGACCAGAGCAGCTTCCCACTATGGGGATGAACCTATCCTGAGGATGCACCTGCATAAAACAGGCCAAGAAGCACCTGGAGAATCACCCACGAAGTGGTGAGGGGCCACACTGGTTCATATCCACGTGGTCAGGGTGCAACCAAATAGACAAACACAGGAACAGGGCAAAAAGCAGACAGGGGAAAGAACCAGGAGCCAGAAACTCTCCCATGAGAGCCCAAGTGCTGACCACAACCAGGTTTCACGTGCTTTCAGTCTAGCCAGCCATCAGCATTTCTACCTCCAAGTCAAGACTTTCCTTATTTAGACTGAACACTAAAGGTATATTAACCAGTCAAAAAAAAAAAAAAAAAAAAAAGTAAGTTTCCCATCCTTCAACATCAAAGGGAGAGGAGGCAGGGATGGGAGAAGTATAGCCTTCCAGCCTGGACACCCTGGGACAAAAGTCCAAGCTAACAGTTTCACCAGAACCCTCAGGTAAGAACATTTTCAAGACTGCGACAGGCTTAGGAACAGCCCCCCTTCTGCCCTCATGCTATTTCCAAACAATGACATTTTTTCCAAAACAAAGTGTTTCGCAATCCTTTCCTTTTCCAATAAAAAGTTAAAATTCTCTTCATTCTCCGCTGGTCGAGACGCACAACCACAAGCACAACCACCAGCTCCAAATCCACCCACCCCGCAGACGGCCACGTCAGAGCCCTCTCCACGGGTTCTGACATTGGGCTGGCACCAGGCAGGTCTTGCTGCACCATGAGCTGCTCACAGAAGATTTGAGACAGGTTAAACTTTAACTTGAAACTCTTTTATTGAACAGCTTGACTTGTCTTCTGAACCTAGCTCCTGTAATTGAGAGATTTCAATTAATCTATTTAACTTCCAACTGTGCTTCTTCTGCCATAACTAGTTTCCCCCAAAATAAATTGCTTAATGTCTCAGAATATTAAAATACCTATATAACCAAAAAGCCACAGAGCCAAAGATGACCTGTTTCTCATAGCAACGTAAGCATTTCCAGGTCCCAACAAAGGCACCAGAAAAGTAGCTCTACATCAAAATCTAACTGAAGCCGATAAAGAGATTTGCTCTGAAAGAAATTAATATTAATCAAATCCCAAGGAAGCAGATTTCATGGCACAATCCTATTTTAACTGCCCAGTAGTCTCCCCAACTGCCAGTCCAAAAGCAACACACAGTAAAATTTACATTATGTGGTCACTTAGCCACACATCTGGTGCCAAGGCTTGCACTTTCAAATAAAAACCCATTGAAAACATTTCTGGAAGAACTTCATAGCTTTTCAATACCCAGGAACAAACTGGGACTGAGCAATTTAATCCCAGAAGACACACAAGCGGTACCACTGCACATCCCTGGATTCAGCTAGGATAACACAAGGGGTTAAAACTCGCGGTGGGCTCATGCTGCAGGAGCATGAAGAGCCTATTTAAAAAGAAGAATCAGAAATAAGGAATTTTGCCAGTTTTTACCCCTGATAAATCCGCATTCCAGTCTGTCAGCTATCTTGTTATCCCCAGAGCTGCTGAAGTGTCTTTGGCTGCAACTATGCATGACTCCGGCTCTGAGTAATGGAAATAAAGTACGTGTGTTGCGACTGCAGCGTTCCTTTCCTAACCCCAGAAAAAGAAAGGCAGAGGAGCAGCAGCTCAAGGATTTTATACGAAGAAGCTGGAAAGCTGCTCACACTTTACATCAGCTGCTCACCCCACCAAACCTGCCTAGGGAAGGATGCCTAGAATTTTTCAAGGAGATGCCAAGTTTCAGCCTAATACAGCAGCTTTTATTGTCTGCAATAACAAATAAACAAATACTCTTCCAGATTCAGAAGTCCAGTTTAGCTGGCAATTCATACTCAGCAAACATTTGGAAGCAGTATTGTAAAATTAAACAAAGCTATCATTTACAGGAAACCCTGCCTCGAGTACAAATTATAGAGTTGTTAAGTTTATCTGGCAATGCCTTGCCCCCGAGTGCTATATAATTATTCCTAAATCTTTCAGGAAAGAATGCAAATATTTTAAAGCTGTAATTCATTGACAAGGAGGAAATCTCATTTAACCTTTTGCGCATATTTTGATACCTAGAAAGTAACCCTTAGTGACCACAACTGATTTCCAGTATTCTATTGAGCTGGCTGGCGAGCAGACCCATCCCTGGTTTCAGCAAGGCTGGCCAGGAGTGCCAGGCATCCTTGCCCACTCACGGACTCTGCTTTCAAAGCAGTTTTGGGGCTGGTTTGGAGCAGCACCGTGCCAGCCCGGCTGCTCCCTGAGCAGGAACCTTCCCAGTAAGGGAGGTTTCAAGCTGCTGAAAAGGCTGGCTGTTTATACCACGGCAAAAAAAGTGGTATAAAGGAGCCTTTAATAAAGCAGAGGGCCGAGTTATGTGGAGTTTTGCTAGCTAGGCGCCTGCCACTGGGATCTCCACATCTCATCAGTGGGCTGGATTCAATGGGGCAAGAACAGCCCTGAACCCCATCCCTTTGAGCCTCCTCTCCCCCCAAAGCCATGACTCTCCAACCAGCCTCAATTAATTCACGTTAATTAGCAGAAGCCACATGGCTGAGAGCAGTGCCACCTTCCCCAACCAAAGTGGAAAAAAAAGAAAAAAAAAAAAGTTCTGCAAAGGAGAAGGTGGTCAACTCATTCTCTGCCTGGCAGCTGAGCCCTTCATCACCTTCATCACCAGTGGCAGCAAATCGTTTGGGGCATATTTCTAAAGAAATGGTCACTCACAGCCAAAGAGAAGAGAGTATGCATCACCCAGGACAGGCAAGTGGTATCTGCAAAGCCACACATGCAGTCCCCAACCCTCCCGACAGCACCCATGAGCGAGTACCCACTGCCCCGCAGGGACCCATCCTGCTCCAGAGCAGTGCTGTGCCTGCAGGGTCAGCCATGCCCTGCCTGCCAGCACTCGGCTCTGCCATCAGGGCTGCTGAAACCATAACACATCTGCTATTAAGCTCAAAAGAAAAAAACAAAACAAAAACAACAACAAAACAACAGCCAGCCTTACCTTTTCAAAAGGTAGCGCTCACACTATTGTGTTCTCCTCCCAGTGATATTATTTATTAATAAGAGCTCAGAGGTGGGTGTTATCCCCTGGCAGTTTCTCGGCGGGGCTGCTCCGATGGTGGGATGCTGCAGGAGGCAGGCACTGGCAGCCTGTCACACAGCAATGCCACCGTTCACAATTACTCAGATACAAGAAGCAAACAATTACTATAGCAAAGTGAGGCTGCAGCAGTTAATCCAGTAGCTTCGTATACACAAACAATATCCATGATGCACATCGACTGTCACAGATTAGCGCTTCTGATACGGTGGATCTTGGTGGTGAAAGGACCTGGCTTCTCCTCCTGGTGGAAGCAGGTCTGTGGATTCCCCTCCTTGCCAACAGCCAAAACCAAGAGTTTTTAGTACAAAGATGAGCACTGTACCAAGAAATCACCCAAAAATGGATTTAAACCAACTCTGCTACAATGCTATGATGCTCCAAACCGCTACCTGGGTCCTTCAGAAGTTGTCCCAACAATACAAGTCCTCCTCTCCCTTGCAATGAGAAGTCGTGAGCTTTCTTCCACGCCCAGAGCCAGGGAAGGTAGTCCAGACCAGACTCAAAGCCCTTGCACCAAACTCCTCGCACCAGCGCGAGCCTGACGCCGTGCTCAGGGAGCGCGGCAGCAGAAGTGTGTAAAACTAAACCAGCAAGCGACTGCACTAGAAGAGAGCAATCTCATTATGAGAGCTAATGAAAGTGAACCACAATTATTATGTAAACAGTGCTGAATCATTAGTAGACGCTATCAAAGCCGTTTTTCCCTCCACTGAGAAAAAAAAAAGCATATAGTCCTACAGCACCCTCAGCTCCATCTCTGAACCAAGCCAAAACTCAGGAGGAAGCCTGTTTGTTTTCCTCCAGTCCAAACCAAACCAGTGGCACCACTCTGACCTCCAATTTGCACGCCAAATCCCTGCCAGCCGCCTGCTCCCGGTGCCTCTGCCCTGGCAGGGGGCACTGCAACCAGTGCCTCACTGCCCTGTCCCACTGGGCACCCTGTGCCCCCCAAAACTGCTTTAAAAACCCAAAGGTAGGCAGGTGGGCAAAAAAAAAATCCACCCCGCACTACTCAGAGCAAAGGTGAAGTTTGCCCGGGTGCTCACGTGTACCTGGCAAGGGAATTATTTTCCACCAGGCTTATAATTGTGCTGATTTCTTCCATCATGTAAATGCCCTGTCCTCCCATGGGAATGGGTCAAGGAAAGCCAGGCAGGGTGCAGGAGGTTATTCTTCCCCCTTATTGTTATCATGCAAAGTCTCTCCCTCTCACAAATTAATTTCTAATAACACCCACCAGAGCTGGATGAAGCTTTTTGCTCCAGGGGGCAAAGTTACCTTTAAAATCAACAACCAAGCAAGTTCCCCTGTAAAGAGGACACTGCCAGCCAGTTGGCTACAAAGACACTCCAACAAGATCCTCGTGTTTGTAGGAGAAGCAAAAAACTGCATTTCAGCCCAGTAAAAATCCTGGCTCCATCTTTATGTTCCCAGAATGCTGAATCAATTGCTCTTGAAAAAGAGGGAGAGTATAAAGAAGCAAAAAGTTTGCATTAAAACTCATGTAATCTTTTTAAAACACCATTATTAGAACCTGTAGCACCAGCCAAGAGTGATTTATCACCCCCTGTCATCGCAGCCTGCAACACAGAGCTTTTTATACCAAACTGTCAATGCTACCAAGCTAAAGCCCCAGCTCATAATTTCTTAAAGCTGGCCCTCTGCTGCCAGGAAATCCCCTAAAAGCCCAGGGATTTGGGGGTCCAGGGCACTGCTCCTCCTCCATCAGAGCCACTGCCGGGGGACCAGCCACGCAGGGCGATGCGACCCAGCAGCGAGCATCCAGCATGGGCTCTGCTTCGAAGCAGGAGGATGTTATAAGTCAACGTAGGTAAACAATTCACCAAGGCTTATTTCGGTTTCTTTCAAAGGGAAAGTCAACAGGCTGTAAAGGCTTTAACTACATTTTCCGATGCGAGCATGTCCCTTCGAGGGACGTACCACCAGGTGCCCAGTTTTCACAGGGCAACCAGTCAGAGCTCTCTGAAAACCAGACACCCTGACATTTGGGGTTTTCCTGTGAATTTGTTTCACTAACACACCCCAAATCACCAGTAATTTCTAGAATAGCACTACAAACCACAAGAGGTTAAACTGACTGCACATTACTTAAACTAACCTAAGTGTGACCCCTGGAAAGGAACAGCTATTGGATGTTGTGGTTCTGTAGAAACTCAATTACCAAAGCCAATTTCCTATGAGCATTTAAAAAAAAAAGAAGGAAAAGAAAAAAAAAAGGAAGCAGCAACAACGCTGACAATGTGCAAGGGCCACATATTTTCACCTCCCGAAAGCTGCAGCTTAGTCTGTGTAAGAACAGTTCCTATTCCCACAAAAATGTTGAAACATATTTTAAACATTTCATCATTGTTTGGTCCCATCTGAATTCGCTTAAAATCCAGACAATTCTCAACTTCTAAATTGGAAACATTAAGAGAAATACTCCTTTGAAATCCTTCACTCAGGGCAGTTCCTCTTTGCTGACCACGTACCTTCACTACAATAAAACCAGCTGAGGGAGGAGCACCTCACA
>NW_010326716.1:0-6712 GCF_000700745.2 Antrostomus carolinensis | reverse complement strand
TCAGCCACCAACTGCATAAACCACAGAAAATCTACGTAGAAAGACTGGAAAGAAATAGAGTTTGGTTGGGTTTTTTTCACTTAAAAAAAAAATTAACCAAAAAAACCCCCTGTATTTCCAAGAGTGCTTTTGTTTGGAGGGGAAGGAAAAATCAGCCAATGCTTTACATTGGGAAAGAAGCACTATAATCCTAACTTCATGTTAAAATCAACATTGGCCAGCCCTTAACAAAGACCAATCCCACCTGGCAGGTACTCCCAACACAGGTTTTTTAAGTGCAGTCTCCAACCCTTCAAGCACCATGCTTTGCCAGAGAGGCAATGCCCTGCTGCCCTTGGGGACCACCACCCCTTCCCCATCCCACCTTGCCCCTCTCCCAGCCTCCACAGGGACACAAAATGTGTCGGAACACAAGGAATGAACCATCAGGGAAGTAGGGCAGCGATGTCTGAACCAGTCAGAGCCATTTGCAAACAGAAAACACCGTCCTAAGAAAACCAGCCCAGCCACAGCATCGCAGGGGCAAAGCCTGACCACAGCCCACATGGCTGCCACCAACCCATGCACGTAAAGCCTCCGATGCCTCCTCATCAGCTCCCCTCTTCCCAACATGCTGTTTTTTATCCAAGCATCTTTCCTGGACCAGAAAGATGTAAACAAGAAGAAAATCCTCCGGAACAAACACGGTGCTTCAGCCGTAGCCTCTTTACATGGGCAAAGGAAAACACAGATGGTCCAAAATCCCTGCTAGAAAGGCAAAATAGTTTCATGAAACACTACAGAAAGCCTTTAGTGAACCAGGAAGCAGGTAAGACAGGCTATCACAAACTTGTTCACTTTCAATTAAAATGCTTGACAACTAAAAAAAAATAAAATAAAATACAAGCAGCAGCATCTTTCTTCCTGAGATGCAAAAATCCCAGCAAACAGCATACACTGCCCCTTCCAGGGCACTGGAGGGGTTTGCTATGGGGCATCTTGGAGCACACAAGGTAATTTAGGGAGCAAGGGGGAAATTTCATAGTTTTCCCGAGCCTTCACATTGCTTAGCAATGGGAGAAGGAAGTTATCTTCATAATCTCAAAAGAAAGAGAAAGCAGGAGGAATGTGAGGAATGCGAGGAGGTTATTGCCCTGGAGACCGGGGCTGGCAGCCTGCTCTCAGCCCCCAGCCGCCGGGAAGGAGACGTACACCCTGACCTCTTTGGCTAGCAAGAATTTCCTTGGCCAAAAAAAAAGAAAAAAGGCAGAACAAAAGCAAGAATCAGTCTGAGAGGGTCACTCCTCTGGGAGGAGGTGAAGGATTTGGAGCAGACAGGATAACACCGATGCTCCATCCCATGGTTTGGGGATGAGACTGGGAGGGAGATATAAAGGATTGAGCCCTTGCATCCCAACACACGTGCACATCCATAGAAGTCGTGTGGTGAGCACCCCTCTGCTTATCAGGGAAAAGCTATGGGCAGATATATCCAACACCTCTCAAGAAGCACTGGCAGCCCTTCTCCACCCACGCAGGCTCCAGGGCACTGCCAGGGTTGGCAACCCATTGTATATAACAGGACAATGGGGTCTGCACAAGCCACCAGCCACCACCACAGAGCAGGCTTAGACCATGGACATCACCACCCCAAATAACTTGAGATCCTTCCAGCCTCCTGACAGAGGTCCCAGCCCTGCCAGGCAGATGCTACCTGCACCTCCAAGGCAGGAGATGCTTGTCTGGGACCTTCTCCCATCAGAACCACCTCACTCCTAGCGCTCACAAGCGGCAGCAATGCTTCACCCTGAACCTCCCTGGCTCCGCAGGCACCAAGGATAAATACCACAGTGAGGGCAGAGGCAGACACCGGAGGCAAACCCAGCGCCTCGCTGCCGTGCCGGCCTCGCTCTGCTGCCGTTTTAGCAAGAATAAAAAGTTTGTTGACATTCGAAAGCCACAGAAAATCTCCCTGAAACTACAAAACAGTTCTGAAAACATTGTGCAGCTCAAGCCTCCTGCACAATGTACACACTTCTATTCAGCCTCTTAAAAAACAGCTACATGTCTAAGGAAACATCTGATAATTAAGGCAATTTTAACAATAGATAATAATTTGACTATGAATTGTACGGAATGTAATGACTGCTTATTCTGGCAGAAAAAACAGAACTTTCTATGAAGTGTCTGCCAAGGAAAATGATACTCCCACTCAGCCTGGACCACTGCAAGCAGTTGCTGCTAACCACATGCTTCACGCTGCCGGCTGCTAGGACACGGCGTGCTGCTGCACTCGAACAAAACCCCGCGCTGCAGATTTACAGGGAGAAAGTAGAGTCCTGGGCAAGCAGCGGCCGGAGCCGTGAGTCAGCCAAGGCCACTGCCAGCTCTCGCCAGTGCTCGCTGAGGCGCCCAGCCACCAGTGCTGGACACCAGAGTGATGGCCACTGGCCTGTGGGCAACTTGCACGCTGCCAGCTCCCCCTCCTGCTGTTTCCAGTTGCTAAATGACATTAGAAGCACCTAAAAATACTTCAAGCGATTCCCTCATTTAGTTTTCCACACCAAAACTTGGGTTTGCCGCAGGGATGTTCTCCGATGGTCACTTCCCCACCCATGCGTGGTCAGACAATTCCTCTATGAATGCACATCAGGCAGCAGAAACCACCCTGCCTGCCAAGGACCACCGCCTTCGCTGGACAAGAGTCACCGTGAACAGCTACAGCTGGTGGCCAGGTAGCTCCACACCTTCAAACTGATGGTGAGGAGGACCGGGTATTATCTGGTACTTCTCAAGCCCCAGTGAGCCCAGGAACTATCTTGTGCAAACTGGCTGCAACAGGCTCAGCAGTGCCAGATAGCATGAGTAGCAAAGTCCTGGATGAGATCCAGAAACTATTTCTTAGTTGGAAGAAGCCACATGGAAGAGAATCACATGAAAAACTAAAAATGCATCTGCTGAACTTTATACATAAACCAGCAATGCCAACAAAGCAGCCTTCCTGATCAACCAAGGCAGCACACCTGGGTGATACGCTGGTGACAGCACCTGGCTGACAACCACAAACAGGCTCGGAACCAGCAAGCAGAAAAGGCAAAATCCCGGGAGGCCAAAATCAAGGGCTGATTCCCTCTGTCACAGTGAAAGCACCGCTCTCCATCGCTCCCAACAAGTGAATGCAGCTATTCCATTAATTCGGTTTAAACAGAGACAAAGATTACACCGAGCATCTTCACTAAGACTGAACACAGAGTATTGTGTGTGGCTGGCTCCCAGCTCACTCTGTGCTCCCCAACCAGGCATCTTCCACTTGAGCCTGCCTCCCCACCACCACAAAATCCTCACAAGGAGGAAACAGGACAGCAGTGCCAGGGAGGGAAGGCATTACACATCTGCAGGGAATTTGCAGGTTAAGTGATAAGGCTTTCCACCAACAGGCAAGATCTTTTTTTCTTTTTCAATCCAGGAAAAGAAACATCTATTTCTTCCAATTAGCAGGAAAAGGGAAGGAATTTCCATCCGTTTAACACCTGAGGGCAAGAAGGAGCCTCTTGAAAGAAATGTTGGGGTTTTTTTGTTTTTAAAATCACAGCCACCTACTGTGATTCTCCAGATGCCACCCACACCAGCTCACTTTGCATTTCCTCCTGCAGCCACACCAGAACAACCCAGGTAAGCAGCCCCTGCAGACGGTCTCTCCCCGAGGAGTTTTGCTCCATCACCACCACAGCCCAGAGACATGTGGGTTCAATAAGAAACGATACTTTCCCAATAGCATTTGAACTAAGCAAGCAGCTACAGGCTGTAGGACCAAGACCTTCCTGAGATGTGCCCTTTCCTCAGGGAACTATTTTAAAGTAATCTTTAAACCAGTTACAGGCTGGTGCTCTCCCCACACCATCTACTCTCTAGACATTATCAAGAGCCAAGTTTTACAAACCAACCATCAACATCAGCTCTATGCAAACACTGATCTCTCCAGTGACAGCATCTCGCCACTGCCATGTGCTTTGCAACATACACAGCACAGGGCTATAGGTGCAGAAACTACCAAAGATACAAGGCAGTACTAAAGGGCCATGACTTCTGAAATGCTTCCATGCAGACTTCTAGCAGTAGTTTGTCTTTATACCTCTAAAACCAAGCTAACATAAAAGGAAACAAGTTCTATACGATCCACACTACAAATAACACATTATACACCTCTTACCAAGCAAGCTGTGAGATGACCCGCTGTGCACTTCTTTCAGAAATGCTTATGTACTTCAGCAAGATATAACCTGCCATTTGTGCATATTCTAATTACATCCTAAAGCTGGTCTAAACAAATATTAAATTGAACTTCTAGGTAATTATGGACAAGCAACAGCCATTTAATGTGACTGAAATAGCAATGATACAAATAAAAAGATTTCTGGAACAGGCCCTTTCTTAAAAGGAAAAAAAAAAAAAGTTGTACACACCTGCTGCTCCAGAAGATAACACAGCAAAAAAAGTCCACATGAGATGCTGCTAAACCTCGAATGACTCCTGTGTGACCGCTGAAGGCGAGTTTGACTTGCTGTCACACAGCCCAGTGCAGGGGCACATATGCCCACACTGCCCAGCTGCTTCACTTCAACAATTCACGGCCAGCACTTTGTAGGATCAGTAATCCCTGCTTTGACAGTAAAGAAGTCATTACAGTTACAGAAACTAATTTGCCACAGCTTTTAGGACACCTTTTTGGAAAGGTGATAGAAAGCTTTTCTCTGTGAACTGTGATCTAGAGCAATTCTTTAAGAGAATGGGAGAATAAAGCACAATCCACAAAACCAGCACAGAAGTCTGAAGAACTTGATGGACATCAGACTTGAGTTCATGCCAGTAACGACCACGTTTCTGTGTGCTATCCCATCAGCATCACTGCCCGCTGAACCCTCTCCAATCTGTTCACAGGCACAGTTTAGCTAACAGAGAGGTGCTACCAAGCAGAAACCAGCAGCCTCCACCATCACCCCCATGGGATACTTCTCCAAACACGCAACTCTTTCCACACACATTTATCTCGTTCTCACTGATTAGCCAGACTCCCAGGCAACTGCCTTTCCAACCCACTTACCCACCTGAAGGAAAACACATCACTATCACCTGAAACACCAACTGAAATCAAAGGTTTGGCAAGTGAGTCATTTTTCAAGACAGGATTAGGCACAGCGGACATTTTGCCCTGGTGTCAGACCTCAGCCTCCTGCATTTCCCACCCAGCTCACAGCACAGGGATTCCCTGGGCCAACCTCACAAGGCAACAGCAGGTGAAGCACCGCGTGCTCAGAAAGTTAAAAACCAGCAGCGGAGCGAGCAGTTACCTGGTCCATATGCCAGCTGAGGGGAAGAGATGGGATCCCCAGCCTCTAAACACAACATATAACAAAACCACGTGAATTTGCAGGGGGAACCTGAAACTGCAGCAGGTGTAGCACCCCACCCAAGGTTTAATTTTAAGTGCAGTTGCACTTGAGGTACACCACACTTTAAAGCTGTACACAACACACCTCCTTTAAAGATTTCCACCATCCTCTTCAAAACACTCTGCAGAGCAGGATGACATTTAAAACATAACTTTGCAAGACCTGTTGCTTTCCAGGCGAGGCCAGATGCAGATCCCTCACAGCCCTGGAAGAGCAACATAACCCAGCCGGTACGTTCAGCGTGTCATTGCAGAAAGTCCTCCTTTTGTCAAATTATCTTACCTTGCTTATCACATTTCTCTGACCCCTTATTTCAAAAGCAGAGTCAAACCGACAACAGCTTTAGAGCCTCAAATGGAAGCCCTGTCAGCACAATCTACTCCCGACATCCTCCAAAGCTCACCAAGTCATCTTAAACAACAATATATAAAATAACGACCAGTCAAACCTTTCCAATACCGGACGTACGAGGAAGCCTGCTCACGTCCTGGTCCTACGCCGACCAGGGTTGGCCTCAAATCAAATCCAAGCCTATTTATTAGAGACCATTTTACGAAGCAGGGAGGGCAAAGGGGAGAGAGTATTTGAACTGCAACCAGTCAGACGTTTCTCATTAAAATATTTCTTGGAGAAGTAAACGGGCCTGCAATTTTATTCAAACAGATGTAGGCTAAATGCATATCATTAGTCTGACAATATAAAAGCACAACCGACTGAAATCATTTTAGTTTTGTCAGTGAAAAGGATAATGTATGCATATCTGGAGGGCACACCAATGGTAAAGATTACCCCCAGCTTCTATCTTAGCCGTCTAAAGGTATTTACTTGGGGTCTGTCTGTGTTGTGACAGTGTCCTAGACCGAAATGAATGCCTCTAACACTCCACATTTTTGAGCCATTCAGTCATGCATTTTTGTTATTGTTGAAAGTAGTGCGAAATTGCAGCGCATGAGCCGGAGTCCTTGGTGGTCTCCGAGGATTCCAGCTAAAAAGGCACTTCCTTTGTTCCGCGGAGAATGCGGTCCAGTAGGTCATTCAAAAGGGGAAATAAAAGCAGCGGCCCTGGGAGGGAGATGAAGGATGAAACAAAAAGAATAAAATGTTTTGGGTGTGAGCACATTAGCTACCATTTCCTACTGCTGCCGGCTGCGAGCGCTCCTGTCCCCTGGATGCGCAAGGACCGCGGGACGAAGGTGGAGGGAAGAAAAAGAGAAAGGAAAAAAAAAAAGAAAGAAAAAAAGAGCCATTTCCCCGTCCCTTGGCCAGCAGCCGCCGGGCGAGCG
>NW_010326715.1:12444-22121 GCF_000700745.2 Antrostomus carolinensis | reverse complement strand
GAAAAGGAGGGGAGGGCGGGGACGGAGCGGAGCCGCCCCGCGCTGCCTCCCCGCCCGCCGCCTCCGCGGAGCTGCCCGGCCGCCCTCAGAGCTGCTGCCGCGGGCGGCGGCTCAGGGGCGAGCAGTTGACATGGGCGCGGGGGAGCAGCGAAACCTCTCCGGGGAGCACCCCAGAGCCCTCGGAGGAGCACCCCAGACCCTTCCAAGGAACACCCCTGAACCCTCAGGGGAGCACCCCAGACCCCTCCAGGGAACACCCCTGAACCCTCAGGGGAGCACCCCAGAGCCCTCCAGGGAACACCCCAGAACCCTCGGGTAGTGCCCTCAGCAGCACCCTAAGCCCCTCAGGGGGTCACCCCATAGCCCCACGAGGAGCTGCCAGAGAGCCGCGGGTGTTCACAAATAAATGTCTGTTTTTATAAACGTATCACGTTGCTGTGCTGTTAGTAATTCGGAAATAATTGGGATTTTGTGGGCAGGTCAAGCCCGCTGGTTTTTCCATCCTGTCTTTGAATACCAGCAAGTGGTCTGGTCTCTCTGTTGGTCATTACACTATTTGCACGTGAGTTAAGGTGGGATGAAGCATTGTCTCTGGTGGGCAGACACCAGTGACAGAGCTCATTGCACTCATGAAGGTCTTTTCCAACCTAAACGGTCCTAAGGATCCCTCAAAACCTCTCGGAGAACTGAGCAACTGGGGCAGGCTCAGGTGCTCCATCACTGCAGCTGTTATCCTGGCTACAAGCCGGGCAAAGTTTAACACCAAATCTCCCCAAATCCACCAAAAGTTTAAAGTTTAACACCAAATCCTCTATAAAATGACTTAAGGAAAAGATAAAGTATAATAAAATGTCATAATAATTGTACAGAACCATAAATTGTTTTCATTATCCTGGTGATGATTTTTGAGTATCATTTGCTTCCATGGATTTCAAGTTCAGACAGTTAAAATTTAATGCAAAAATGTATTAACCAGCACGATGGAGCTAGAGCATATTAACTGGATTCTTCCTTAAGTCTACTTGAGTTTTCTTCTTTTAAAAAAAAAGGCAGCAAACCCTAAAATGGTTACACATCAACTGCTTCCAAGTTTGCTAAGACATAAATGGGTGACCTGTTAACTCACTGCTCATCTTACAGTTCATGAGATCAAAGGGCCGTTGCAAAGCCCCTCTCAAAGGCACAAGTCATTCTCCCCATGAATCCAGGAAGGAAGTCCAACACACTTTAGTAGGGAAGGTAAAAAACCCCCCTTCCCATTTGGAAGGACAACACAGTAGTTTTTCCCTTTGTATATTAAATCAACAAACTTGAAGGAACAAAATGGAGGAACAATTAATCAGGAGAGCCAAAAAGAGTAATAGTCAAAGGAATGTTACTCTTTTTTAAGCAAAAATCCAGGACATACATATCAAATGTCAAGAAAATGGGTGTGTTATGCGGTCAGATGTGGAGAGAATCACATGGCTTCAAAGTGTTTGTGTGTAACTAACTTGAACATCTAATTTTCAAGTTATGATTCAGGAGCTGATATATCTCTATGGGAGATATATCTGATCTCTCTGATAGGGGATATATATCTCTATAGGAGATATATCTATATAGCAACATAGGTGACAGAAGACGTTGGGGAGCCATTCCTATTCTGAGTGACTGAATTCCTAGGACACAGAATGTCACGGAGCAGAGTGTGGGCAGCAGCCAAACACCAGTTACCATAAGCTAATGTGATTAAGGTAAAATGAGAGGAGAGTATTGCATCAGTGCATGATCATGTTCTAAATAGATGTAATTTATAGAGTACATCACAGACAGTACGCAATGTTGCAGTGCGCGGTTAGTTTTCTGTTATGGAAAGGGATCTATTTATACCAGCAGTGTGACAAAGTTCTCTGAACTTAATAATGTCTGTGGGTACGGGGAGAGAAGTATTGCACAGTCTGCGAGCTCCATCCCCGTTATTAAGTGTTGCCTTTGGTGTCTGTGTGAAACTGCAGGGCCAGCTGATGCCTGCAGTGTTAAGAAGGTGCTTGCATCAGAATGGTTTCTTAGAATTAGACTTTTGAAGTATCACGTCGGCCTAATAGACTTTTGTGTAACGTGATGTAATACATTTCCCATGTGGGACGTATAGACTTGCTTAAGCATGAAACCATGAACAAGGACACACATTTCCCATGTCTATGATGTGTGTGACAAAGCAGTATTGTATGTGACCAGGATTCAGAGGACAAAAAAGCAGAGGGGGGAAATCTATAGTAATGAGTTTGCTGTTTCGGGCAAGGCCAGCCCAAGCGATATGTTTGTTTTCACTGACTCTAAACCATCATCAAGTGTCAGCACTAACCCGTCTGCTCGCTGTAGCTAAGGCCAGCTTTCCCGGTAGACTTCTTTAGCAGCACTTTATTCCAGATGATATACTGTTTGCCTATCTAAATGTTTCAAACAGATCTGAATCAATGGAGTGAACTGTAACAGATTGTCTCTTTGCTCATGTGGCCACTGCATTTTCTGATCTGGTTCTACTAATCGTAAGATTGGGTGTCTTGTGATGTCCAAGCACCATCTAAGTAGAATAGCAGAGGCAGGAAACCACAGCTAGTAAGCACAGGAAGGTTTCCTTAGCTGTGTGTCAGTCAATATTCAATAAATATTTACAGATTAAGGAAAGACAGGGAACAAAGGGCCTTTTTTTGCAATGTAATTTGAAAAGAGAGGTAGTATTTTCCTGAAAACATTTTGGGAAGCTGTCCTTCAAGTGCCAATTCCCAGTGGTCAGGCGAGGTGTGTGAGTCAACCCACTGCTCCAATGACTGACAGGGATCCTCTTGTCTAGTGCTGTGTGTATTTCTGTCTGAAGCATCCCACTGCTGTAACTAATCAGCCCAGATTCTTGAAATACGCACAAAAGTAGAAGTAAAGCTCCCAGCAAATGGCAACCACATTCCATTGCTTTATGTCAAAGTGAAATTAAGTACTGTCTCTGATTTTATGTTTGCTGCTTCACATCTGGAGAAAAGTTTGCAGGTGCAAAACCTTGTGTGGTTTTTCCAGTTTTAGGGTAGTGATTTAATAAAAGGTATTTTCTTTCCTTCCTTTCCTTAACTTCTTGTAGCTTCATTTTCAGCTCTATAATTTATTGCTTAGCCGTTCATTTTGAAAGAATAACCCTAACTTGTTTTTGTCAAGGTCATACAAGGTGACAATGAGAGTCACACTGGGTACCCGTACCTGAGAGAACAGGGAGGTACCTGGGACAGTCTTGAAATTCTTGCCAGCCAACCTGCTGCTCCTAAAAAGCTGCAGTATCCTGTTTCCCTGAGCTGCAAGAGTTGGTAACAGCATCGTACGTCGAACGAGTAGAAGGAAGTGTCCTCTGGCGAGCACCAGTGACAACTTCTGCAAGAAAAAGGAAATGGCTCCGTAAAGCTGTGTGAGACTCCAGATGAGCAAAATCCCAGTGGCACGTCATAGCAACTTTGCTATAAATTTTACTGATCAGTTAAATAATCATACTATTCATAAAGTCACACTAGATAATAAAATGCATAGCGCTGCCACTTTGAGTTGTGGACTTGTATTAAGACAACAGAGAGTACATAAAGACAACTGAGAGGACAGCAAACTGTTTCCTACAAAGCTTTGGTGAGGTGGCTGAGCATTCTTCCATCTAAAGAGATTCTTTTCCTGTGGAATTTGAATGATTAATTGTAATATAGGTGCTATTTCTAATGGAGGATTTTTATTTTTTTCTACAATAATAATTGCAGTAGCAAAAACAACTTGTCAAAGTGGTTTTTCTTTTCACTTTACAGTAGTGAAGCGCCTTGTTATATCTTCTTCCAAATATAATTATTCTTGAGAACGTGAAGCAGTGATACAAAGGCAAACATATTGATTTGGATTTTAATGCTGTGTGCGTTTTTTCTGTTCCCACTAATTTACAGAATGATATTATTAGAGGGCTACAAGTGTTCTTCCAAACATTTGCACAAAGTTGAAAATCTGGAGGAAGTAGACTGCACAGAAATCTGGTATTACAAGCATAGCAGCATGTTCACCTTGAAGACAAATTTTCCTTAGTGCTAGTACTTCAAACTGTCTTCTAAAATCCAGTCTGCTGGAATCCAGTGATTTGTTCTTGAAAACTGACTTTCACCTCAAAATTTTGTGTCTCAGGAGCCAGTTCAAATGGAGACTTTGGGGAGGGACTTTTTATAAGGGCAGTTAATGACAGAACAAGGGGAAATGGCTTTAAACTGGAAGAGGGGAGATGGAGATGAAATATTGGGAAGAAATTCTTTGGTGTGAGGGTGGTCAGACACTGGCCCAGGCTGCCCAGAGAAGCTGTGGCTGCTCCTCCCTGGAAGTGTTTGTGGCCAGGCTGGATGAGGCTTTGAGCAACCTGGTCTAGTGGAAGGTGTCCCTGCTGATGGCAGGGGGGTTGGAACTGGATGAGCTGTAAGGTCCCTTCCAACCCAGACCAGTCTGTGATTCTATGATTCCCTATGGAAAGCCAATAAAGTTTCCAGCCAGGTAGCCCCCTTGTTGTTTTTGATAGCTAACAGAATGGGAACAAAGTGAATCACATAATCTAAAATGATGTTTTCTTTAGGACTAAGGAGCCTAGCAAGAAGCACATGGGCAATCAGAAGTTGTTTTTCCCAGAGCCACTTAAAGCCTGGATGCATCTATCTACAGTTGGAAGTGAAAAGTCATGTATTCCTCCAATTTGCAAGGAAATTAAAATGTAAAACTGTTTTTTTTGATACGTGAGACCAAGCCAGAGCTTTCCATGCCCACTTGGAAGAGGTTTCTCTTAACGGGGAAAATATAAGAATAAAAACTTTTAGAGCTGATGGGAGGAAAGGTGAGAGCTGCGCTACCCTTTGGCAGATCAGCTGGGGAGCACTTCACTGGGCATCGGGAGACCATGAAGAGCTGCTAGTATGTTTTCAACCGCTTCCTCTGTCACCATGTAGGTGGCCTTGTCTGTTTTAATGCCCAGGTGAGGTGTTATAATGACATTCTTTAATTTCAACAATGTATGATCTCTGGAAGAAAGGAAAAAAAAAAAAAAGAGTTAAGTTACCTCCTGTTGTTGGTCCAAATAAAGAGGAGTCCGACTTTGCCTTTTGCATCATATTTAAATGTAAATTTAATTTAATGTAATTTTACAAGTCCCACTTACATCCATAGAATCTGATCACCTGTGTGCAAGTAATTTTGGACATTAAAAGGACATTGTAAGAGTTATTATGAGTTTATACTGTGCTCTTTTGTCCAGAAACAGACTTTTGCCATTAGGCAGCAATTTGAACTATGTCAGAAGAGAGGATTAAACCCTCCTGACCCATTGACCCTACACAATGGTCTGAGCTGGAGTTATGCGACTCAGAACAAACTCCCCCAAACCTAAAATGCAGGCAGCACAGTTACCTCCATGAGGCACCATTCCCTACTGGGGAAACAAGCCCGTGGGGAGGGAACCCTTGGGGCAATGCAACAGGTCTAAGAAGGGATGACTCCAGCAGCTTCCCCCCATTCAGGGCAGGTTGCACCTTCAGACAGAGCAATTTGTGAGTGAAGCAGAGCTGCAGCTCCCTGTGGTGATTCCCTGAGGGGGTTTAATGCTCCCCTGGCACACAAGCTCCCTCCTGCTGTTTCCTGGCGCCCAGGCTTCCCCTTCCCTGTTATCAGACCCAACATCTAGGCGGCATCCCATTGGGATTCAGGGCATCTTCACACAACCCTCCCCTCCCTCCCCTCCAGGGGCGGTGAGGCGGCTCCTGCCAGCGCTCTGCCTGCTGCAGGGACGTCCCCTGCCCACATGTGCTGGTTTCCCTCGGCCAGCACTGGGCTGGCAGCCAACACACCTGCTCACTCACTCCTCTCCCAGGGGATAAGGAGAGAATTGGAGGGGTAAGGGTAAGGAGAGTCGTAGGTTGAGAACAATTTAATAATTGAAAGAAAATAAAACTTAAAATAATAATTATAATAATAGTAATAATAAAATATACAAAGGAGTGCTACACAGTGCAATTCTCACCACCCGCTGAGCAAGCCTGGCTCGTTCTTGGATAATGATCCCGGAGGAGCGACAATCCCGAACCGAAACTGCAATCCCGGGAAAACCAGAGCCCGAGCGAAAGCCAGAGAGAGCGAGAGAGGGAGAGACCCTCATGAATCTCCTGCCCATGGGGGATAGGAGATGGAACAGCCCCTTGGCAGAGCCAAATGCCAATTAAGCTTATTAATTTAAATATTCCTTGCTCCCCAGACCTTGCACCTGCAGACCAGCAAACAACAAAATCCTTCAACTTCCAGCAACAACTGCAAACATTGGTGTGTTATCAACGTTCTTCTCATACCAAATCCCAGCTGAACCCAAACCCCAGCGCTGTTCTAGCTGCTAAAAACAAACCAGCTCTGTCCCAGCTGAAAAGCAGAACACCACTGCAGGGCTCACACATCTTTTCTGAGAAATAAGCAGAGATGGCACCTGGGCAGTGGCTCCGGGTAGGTGACATCCAAAGCTGCGGCCCTGATCACACCAGTCTGCAGAGCGGTCACCAGTGCCTCTTGGTCAACTACTGCACCTGGGTTGGAAGAAGAGTGTCTGAGTGCCATTGGCAGGTAATGATCTGAGAGTGAAAAGAGAATAGAAGGGGAGAGAGAGGAATTTTCACCAGGCCTGATCTGTCCTTGGTGGATGCAGCAGCTGCATGGTGGATGCAGCACGGTGCTGCGTGTAACACAACAGCAGCTGGCTCATATTTTTTCGTCAGGCCAGTCAATGGTTCTGGATGGTACCTCGGCTGATGTTAATGAGAGTAGCTGTGGGTTTCATCAGCTCCAGCTCCCTCTTCCCAATCAGCTTGTGTGTCTGAGGTGTCAGGCTCACCACCACCATCACAAAATCTGCCTGCTGGAGCAAGTTCTCTTTCTTTTCGCAGTAAGTGGCACCAACAGCTTGCTCCTCTTGCTCTTTCCTGGTGGGGAAAAAAAGGATCACACTGTATTGCAGGGCATCAGTCAGGAAAACATTTTCTTCAGTGATGTCACTGGTATACAAACCAAAGGATCTGATTATCACATTCAAGTAGCAAACAGGCAGCAAACAAAGGTGAATTTCATCTCAGCTGGCTGTTTAAGCCTTTCTGGAAGGCTTCAAACCCTACAGCAGGGGATGGATCGCATGCCTGCCCCTCAGCCACTGCAGCACAGGGTCCAGGGGCTTCTTTTAAAGTCTGCCAGTGTACCAAGGCTAAGCACCAGAAGAGATGGCAGCACATGGTCCATTCTCCAGGATCTGCTGCAGGATGCAGTAATCCCTCAAACCAGAGCAGTGGTATTCACCAGAACTCATCTGTGTGAGCTCTGAGGATGCCAGAGGTCTTCATCCTGTTGGCATCCTCCAGTAAGCCTGTCATTTTCTGATGAGTGGAATCAGCAAGGCAGCTCTTTGGTAGGCTCCTGGCTGCCACAGGACCTTCACAAAATCAAGTGTTCAACACAAAAAGTTACCAAAGTAGAGGGAGATTTTTAGTTTGACTTTTCACAATAAAAAAGAATACTTGCCACTTCTCCTGTTCTTTGTAAATTTAGCTGCCTGAACTTTGGAAACTAAAGAAGCAATGATAGGAGATTGTGTGTACGATCTTCTGCTCCTGATTACAAGAGAATGGCTTTTAATTATGTCCTCCCTAATCTAGAAATAAAGAAAAAAGTCACACTAAGAAAATAACTTCGGTTTAACTTTGGACCATGTGCCTCCTAAAACATGCATTTCATTGTTTTCTTTCAGCGTCCAGGTCAACAACCAGAGATTAAGTGGGTAAAGACCACAGCGGAACCGCAGCCAGTGTTGCAGCATGCAGAGCGTGTCGTGCTTCAGTACATTGAGCTTGAAGGGTAAATGTACTTTAAAATAAGTAGGTCTTGCATTTCTGTTCCACTGTGCGTTGATTACTCATCACAGCACTCTTACATAAATATTACTTTCAAGACTGAAAAACAGAGGGAGTTACAGAATCCCAGAACTGCCTCGATTGGAAAAGCCCTTTAATATAATTAAGTCCAATCATTAACCTCATACTGACAAGTCCCTGACTAACCCATGTCCCCCAGCACTATGTCTACAGGACTCTTCAATCCCTCCAGGGATGGGGACTCCACCACTGCCCTGGGCAACCCCTTCCAATGCCTCAGAACCCTTTCAGCAAAGAAATTCTCCCTCACATCCAATCTCAACTGCCCTGGGCACAACTTGAGGCCATTTCCTCTTGTCCTGTCACTGGTTACCTGGGAGAAGTTACCGACTTTCACCTCTCTCCACCCTCCTCTCAGGGAGCTGGACAGAGCCAGAAGGTCTTCCCTCAGCCTCCTTTTCTCCAGGCTCAACAACCCCAGCTCCCTCAGCCAGGAACTCAGCACACTTGTGCTCCAGACCCTTCCCCAGCTCCGTTGCCCTTCAACCATGCCCACGAGTTAGTGATGATCTGCAGGGAAAAAACGGATTTGTGCTGTATTTTATCTTTTTTTGTGATTTATGAAGAAATTCTAAAAGATCTTAAGGAGGGTGTTCACTAGTACTTTTTTAATGTGAGTTTGCTCAGCTGTTTTTATAATGATTGAAGTAACAGGAATACCAAGCAAGGATAGAAATTTCTGGCCTCATCCACCCTTGTGATTTGGTTAGGGGCTCCTTCTGCAGTCTGTGTATGGTGAATACCTCTGAAATCCAAACGTACTAGCACTGCAGCTTCTCCCTTCAGCCAGGGAGGAGTGAAGTTGTCTCATGGGTAGCTCATGGTTTAGAAAACATTCATTCTGCTTGTTGGCTGCACCTTGCCTGATTGTCACGTCCTCAGGTTGTGCAGGGGGATCTTGCTCATGTTGAAGAGTCCCTGTGCTGACTCTCATCAGATTCCCAGATACACAAATTAGGAGGGGCAGAAATAAAGGGTGGAATCCAGTTAAATACTTGGCAAAATTCCTACTGGTTTGAAGAGAAACAATGTTTTCTCAAGACAGCTCACAGGTTAATCAGTTTTCATATTGTGCCAAGTTCACGTTTCCCAGTTCTCCAGTCATTCAGAGTTTCAACAAGATCACTCTTGAACTTCAAAATACAGGGAAAAAATAAACAAAAGGTAGAGTTATGGGTCATTATAGTAAGATTTGATAAGAATTAAAAAAGTATAATCTTTATTTTCTTATTTCTGTTCCCATCTTCAGGAAACCTTGGAATTTCTAATATAAACTCTAAATAAAGTTCCCAAGTGTTTAATCACCAAGTAATTCCTTACAAGACTGATTTGAGGCAATCATTCTTTTTTTTCTTTTATTTTAATCTTGACCCTATTCCCTCATTTCTTGCTAAATACCTGACAAAACTCCTTGGAAAGGAAACACTGACTATCTAAAAGGGAGTTTCTGCTGTCATTAGCCTCTAGCCATATCTTTACCTCCGTGTCCTGTTGTGGTACAGAATGTTCATTTCAAATGCCTTGGCTCTCAAGGCAATCTTATAGCCAATGCTGCCCATGCCAATGATCCCCAGAGTAGCTCCAGTAACTTCAACTCCCAGAAAATCAGCTTCACAGTACTCCACATCTGAAGAAATTGCAACGTGATAGGCTGCAAGAAAAACACTTTGAAGTCATAAATGAATG
>NW_010326715.1:0-12427 GCF_000700745.2 Antrostomus carolinensis | reverse complement strand
TGTGGGCTTTGAATGGCTACAAACATACCATTTTACATAGACATGGTTTTTGGAACGTCCTAGGTGACTCCCTAATCGATCATCTTTCTCTGCCAAATGTATGTGACATTCTCACCGTACTACAAAAAACCTTTTGATATAATCTACCCTAAAAATCCTTTTACTGTTTGAGACTCATAAAAACATTGTCCTGTTTTGCGTCAACAATCAAAATACTTCTTGCCAGTAATAGAGTTTGGAAATGTCAGATGGAGAATAACACCAGGTGTTAGTTTTGGTAGTTAGAATAAGAACATGTTTCCTGTTTACCTCTGCCACTCTCCTTGGAAAGAAAAGTGTGACTTCTTTAAAAATCATTACTCAGTAATTTCCATAGTTATCTGTTAAACCTGCAAGATTTTGGATAGTTCTACAACACAGAAAATACACTGGTATGCACAGAGACAGCAGGTATTAGTCTGCTAGTAAGGTGGCAGGACAAAACCAGGACACTTCTGATATTTCAGTCTTCTGATATTTCAGTCTTCTGATATTGCCATCTCTTCTAAAACCTAAGCAGAATATTGTGAAAGTATCAAAAAATGTCTCAGGATAAAACTGAGTCATGCCAGGGCAGAGCTATCAGAAATACCACCAGGGATAGTGTATGTAGAAAGGAACAAAAAATTAATCTCCCTTTTAATCTGTCTCCTCCTTGTGGGGTAGAAACAGATTTAGAGGAAGACAAGTCTCCTTTGAATTCCTATGAATCCTGTGGTACAGCTGGCAAATCAAAGACAGGTAAATTTAATAGGATCAATTTGGAGGATCTTTTCCTGAGGCATTCTAACCAAGCCAAGGGCAGGTCTATTTGGGGAAATGGGAAGGAAAAAAATGTGGAAGAAACTAGAAAGGATGCTACTAGCAGAAACTGGAGCAGGTTGCCTTGTTGCTCTCTAATGCTCCTTAAATTCCCCCATTTTGCACTAATCCATTTCAGTCTCTGAGAACATGCCCACTCCTCTGTCAACCTCGGCTTTCAGCCTATACCCTGACATTGCCTCCCACACTCTAATTCCTTCTGCCATCCTGTGATTGTCTCATCTTTGGCATTGCCCACTTTGGGTCAACAGCAACTGTAATGCTGTCACATCAAGAAGTACGTCTTATGCCAGCCAAATGTGGTAGGCAGTGACAATGCACTGCTGAAGAAGGTAATGCAAGTTTTCATATGAAGGAAGGGCACTTCAGTGTGCTGTTCATCTGAAACTGCTAAATTAAGTCTACAGCTGTATTTATCCTAAAAACTTGATTTCAGCTTCTAAGACTGCTTGGTTCACGAAGTAAAAAGTTGTATTTGAATCTAATGTGATTAGATTCTGCGCAAGTATTTTCAACCCCGGCTGGTGGCCTGTGCAAACTGAACTTCTATGATTTTGTTTAAACCTGGTTGAAATATATGTTATGTATGTTTGTGTATAATGTAATAATGTAGATATATTTATCTCATATAAAATATATGAAAATACAGATTATTCTATTTGCCAACCCAACATATTTGGATTTTCACCTTTTATGTGAAACAATGTGAACTACATAGCTAACTCTAGGAAAAGTCAAGTTAATGGTAGGTAAAACTCGTATGAGTTTTAGAAGCCACAAAAGAATTGAGATATTACCTTCCACTAGTCTTCTAGCAGATGCCAGCAACAAAGCCATCCCAGTATCTGCTGTGCTGCTGGAAACAGCACACGGAGCATTAGCCATCTTCACACCAAAGCTAGCGACAAGTTTCAGATCCAGGTGTTCCATCCCTACTCCTGAATTGGCAATCACTTTCAAGTTTGGCAGGCTCTGGAGGAGCTCTTGGTCAATGACTGGTTTGTGCCACCACAGATAGATCGCTTGGATCTTTTCACTCATCTGCTTTTTGTTTTCAAGAAATTCCTTCATGGTGATGAGGTAGAAATGTTTCTTCAGGAACGCCACGTGGCCATGCAGTATCCCATGTATGCCACCGATTTCATTTACCAAAAGCCCCGGTAGCTCTTCTCCTCCCATGATCTGCACAAAGAAGAAAGACACAAAGTGTCAAGAAAACAAAAAAAAAAAAATCCAGACATTTTAAAGAACAAGCACTTTCATGCCCTGTTTCATGACATCTATGCCAAGAGATCTTATAAACCATATTTTTAGATAGGAAGGTAAACAAACCAAGACAAGAAAGCAGCTCCTCTAAGTGTGCGACAATTGTACACACACTCAGACAGGTATTCACATAATCAAGCCCCAACAAGTTCTGTCCCTCATGGTCTGCAAGGTTTCACATCACTGCCACCAGACTCATAACACACAAGTAGTTCTCATTCATCACTTAGTTTCAGACCATCAATAGTCTGGTCCAATAAATCTCCTTCCCTACCTTGAAATCACAAATTACCACGTCTAAGTAGTTTAGAAAAATGTTAGACCCAATCTAGTTTGTGAAAATAAATCGCACAGCTTCACCGTGAACTTTGAGTTACCAGGTTAATGTTTAAAAGCTTCACTGCGGAGTTTTGCAGCCTCCTGTCCTGAAGAGACACTAGTGACTTTTTCACTGCAGTGCTTTCCCTTGAGGCTATCCTAAGTTAAAAAAATAATAGATGCTTAGGCAAGTGTTTTCCAAGAAGGACTTATGCACTCAAATTAAAATGTGGTTGTTTTTTTTTTTTGTAGGAATCACTGACCATCTGTTTGTGGCTCCCACAAGGTCTGTGAACTGAACAGCTTTTTTTAGTGTGTTTTGTTCTTTTTTTTAAAGTAGGTTATTTACAGCTACCACTGAGTTTCCATAGGAATTTTGGGAAGAGCTGAGAGGAGAGCTGTTGAAGGGCTGAAGATCTTGGAATGCCCTAGAGCAATACTTGCCATTATCTTGTTAGTAGTATTTCCCTGTTTGCATCTGAATGTCTAACTCCTGGCCTGTCTACACTTCCTGTGCTAAAACTTCATTTTACCATCCCTTCAAGAAGCCAGACCATATTGCAAACCAGGAAAGGCTTCCTGATTTTATGGAGGTGTCAAACATTTCACTGAATTTTCTGGCTTTGTTGCTTGCTCAGAGGAAAGCAAATGTAAGAAAAAGCTTGTTAGGGCTGCAAGTTAGGACTGATCACTGATTTTGCTTTAGGCTGTGCCCTCACCCATGTGATTTCAGTGGTAGATCTACCCTGGTTTCATAGCTAGTCAAGATAAAAGCATAATTTTTGTCGGTGTGGAGGAACTAAATCTCTTAGGATTTACTTTGTTTTTTCAAAGGACCCTCACAGAAAAATCAAAGATACTTTTTCAATGATTGGCTTTGCCTGGATTTAACACGTCAATGCAGCAGAGCTCTTCTTACATTAGAGAACCTTAGGCCTATAAGTCATTTCAAAGGAGTCTGCTTTCTTCAGTTGTTTTGATTTAAAAATAGAATATTGCAATATTGGCTGAAAAGTGTTTCAGGATATGGTCAAATTTCTGCAGGGAATAAATGCTTAATTAATCGTTAATATATTTGAGAGTATGACACAAACTGCTTGGTGTACCTGCTTATCATTACCTAGCAGCAAGTACTGGGAAGAGAACACAGGTATTCACTGAAATAATGGACTGAAGATACCAAAGTGCATAGCTGCTCAGTTTGAAATCTTCAAACAAAACCCTTTTATTAGTTCCACTTTTTTTTTTCTTTCAGAATTGTAAATAACAGTACAGATCAAGTCTAGTGAAATGACAGCTTTGCAGTATCACGACAACAAGAGCAGGGCAGGAACAGGTTGCTCCTTTTTTTTTTTTGTAGTTTAAAAGTGGTACTGTAAGAAAGAGAGCTTTCCCATACAGATGAGATTCAGGGCTATCATCTGGCACGTGTCATTTGGGAAACACTTCACTTGGAATGGGTTGGCCATTGAGAACAGCCAGCATATTTGCTATTGCTTCTTCTGCCATCATATGGAGAGCTTGGACTGTCGCAGTTCCAATGTGAGGGGTTATGATGATGTTGTTTAATTTTAATAAAGGATGATCTCTGTAAGAAACAGAAAGAACAGAATGTGTTACATGGGGGATTTACTGTGCAGCTATCCCATGCTAGTTGTCAACAACTGAACCTCAGGGAAGAGCAATGACGTGTTGAGATAAAAGGGCCACATGCACAGAAGCAGCAGGTCGAGGGAGGTGATTCTGCCCCTCTACTCCGCTCTCGTAAGGCCCCACCTGGAGTGCTGTGTCCAGTTCTGGAGCCCCCAACATAAGAGAGACATGGACCAGTTAGAACAAGTCCAGAGAAGGGCCACCAGGATGATCCGAGGGCTGGAGCACCTCTCCTATGAAGACAGGCTGAGAGAGTTGGGGCTGTTCAGCCTGGAGAAGGCTCCGGGGAGATCTTATAGCAGCCTCCCAGTACCTGAAGGGGCTACAAGAAAGCTGGGGAAGGACTTTTCATAAGGGCAGTTAATGACAAAACAAGGGGAAATGGGTTTAAGCTGAAAGAGGGGAGGTTTAGATGAGATATTAGGAAGAAGTTCTTCACTGTGAGGGTGGTCAGACACTGGCCCAGGTTGCCCAGAGAAGCTGTGGCTGCTCCTCCCTGGAGGTGTTTAAGGCCAGGCTGGATGAGGTTTTGAGCAACCTGGTCTAGTGGAAGGTGTCCCTGCTGATGGCAGGGGGGTTGGAACTGGATGAGCTTTAAGGTCCCTTCCAATCCTAACCATTCTATGATTCTATGAAAGCTGTGGGAAGCCTGCTTACCCATTTCTTCCTCCTCTCTATGGGTCTCATTGCCTTGCCTGTTAGTTAGGCTGGCAAAGAACTATCAGATGTGGGAAAGGCAAATAGTTCATCATTTACTTATGATCGTGTGAGACAGGCTGAGGTTTTGCCCTTAAATGGTGAGAGACTCCCCATGGAGATCAAGATTATGAGCACACTTTTGCACACTGTTTAAAACATTTCAGATTAATAGAATGAAAAATAGGTTTCTTTACCTTGGCAGAGGCTCAGGGTATGTCACATCCAGAGCAGCAGCCCTAACAGTCTTATTCTGGAGAGCTTCTACCAATGCATCTTGATCAATAACTGCACCTGCATTGAAAGGAAATCTTACGGTGATGAGTTAACGAACACATTTTTACCTGGGATTTTGGGAAAGGTCTCAAGGGTTTAGTGAGAAAAATCACAGGATCTTCATCTTCTTAGGTAGAATGTCTTTCTAACAACCATTAACCAAACAAAACAGAGAATTCCTCTATTAATCTTTAATTAGAGGATTATGGTCCACTGCATAAGGCTTTTCTGGTGTGACCGGTTTCAGTCTCTTCCTAATTTTGACACTGACTTTCTGTATTATTATAGACAAATCTTGCAATATCTTCAAGCTTTCCACTCTTATATTTCTGCTTTGTTTACTGAAACTATAATCTCTCTCACATGCTTGTTCAGTGCCAAAGGATCTGTAATCCCATGTGAGGTTTCTTTTCTGCATAGCTGTTCCAAATGAAACTTATGTTTTCCCTTGTGCTCTGGTCCTCATCGCTGATGATAAACCTTTCAGTTATTTCCACTAAAAAAGCTGTCTTTAGGATAAGGCTAAAAAGAACAGAACATTTGCTGAACATCCCTAAATTCCACAGGAGCTTTGAACACAAAGCACCTGATTTATGACAAGTCATTCATTTGTAGATGGCCAGCTGCTTCATGACTCAAAACGACAGAGGAATATTGCAGGCTGAGGCTGGAGGGGAGAATGTCACCAGAATCAGACAAGACAGAACCTTAACCGCGGAGCCACAAGCAGTGCTTTTACATTGTCCTACCTCGGCTGATGTTTATAAGAGTAGCTGTGGGTTTCATCAGCCCCAGCTCCTTTTTCCCAATCAGTTTGTGTGTCTCAGGAGTCAGGTTCACAACCAACATAACAAAGTCAGATTGCTGCAACAAGTCTTCCATCTTCTCACAGTAGTGGGCACCAACTGCCTCTTCCTCCTCCTTTCTTCTGAAAAAAAACACAATTAAAAATGCACACACCCCCAAAACTGACACAACTATTTCAAACTGGCTTTAACAGGAGACATCTGGAACAGCACAGAGACCGAGAGGTTGGAGGCCAAGGTAAAGGAGAAGACATTGATAGGTACAGATGGTGGAAGGGAGGTGGGAAGGACGTGGGCCAGAAGGAGAAAGAGTCTAGAGGAGAGGCGGGACACTGAAGGAGCGATGTACGCGTGAAAGCACAGCAATAGGTGATATCAGGGGCAGTGAAAGAGTAAACCCTGAGAAATTAAAAGACTTTTTATAGATCCCTTAGTTGCTTGAAAGATTTATAGATCCCTTAGTTGCTTGCTTAATTAGATTTAGAACCTTGGAGTGGGTGCTTATCACTGAGCTGTTTGCTTGCTTAAATCATTAAACTTACATCTGTCTCTTCTCAGCCCCTGAGAAGATGATGGCTTTGGGACCTTTGCAGATATTCCCCCACAATGTTGTCAGGGGTGTCTAAGCTCAGGGAAGAACATATAGATAAGAGCTAATGACTGAACATTCTTCAAGGATGCATGAGTGAGGCATCGCTGAGCAAGGCTGAAGAGGAAATCCATCAGCAGACATCGTGATAAAGCCGACTGAAGACCACCGACTCATTTTACTGTGCAAGTGTGAAGGACATTTACATATGCTAAATAGCAATGAATATGCATGTATTAGGTCAATATAATGTGTGCTAAAACAAAGACACACACACACCTTGGAGGAGCGATCTCCATGTGTGTCCAGCGCTGCAATAAAGAATACCTGCTTTCTAAAACTCCAAAACGAGTCTTAAGAGAGTTTCTCTGATGGTTTTCTCGGTATCCACAGGAGGCTGGGGACACTCAGGGCCCACTCTTCTCTCCTGCCTCTCTGCCTGTAGAGTCCCTCCTTGCCCGACATGTGAGTTAGGACTTGGGGTGGAAAAGGAATGAAAGGGAAGTAAAGCCTGAAAGAAACAGAACTCTAAACTAAGAGAAGTTAAGACCCTTGTCATTGGTGCTGGTGCAGTGAGTGATCTGGCTGGGCTGAGGAGCGGGGTGACTGGCTGGGTGGACCAGGGATGCTGCCAGAAACCTGAAGAAGAGTCTGGCAGGAGAGGGGACACACCGAGGGCACAAGGCCTGGTTTGTTTGGACAACATCTTCAGAAAGGTTACATGGCCCTTGTTCCAAACTGCTTGTAGCTACCCAGGGCAGAGCAAGCGCAGGTGAGGGGGAGCTGCTTCCCAAGGGGAGTGGTAGGGAGCCAAAGCGAGGAAGTGCCTGGTGCTGCCACATGCTGCTTCCAACTGCCATGAGTGCTGAAGAAAACGAGGGACACAGAACAGAGCAGTGGTTCCTGTCACTGCCCCCCTGACTAACTACAGGCAGAAACCAGTTGTTTTTACCTCCGGTTCCTGTTATGGTACAGGATCCTCATGTTGAAGGCTCTGGCTCTCTGAGCCACTTTGTACCCAATGCTGCCCATCCCGATGATCCCAAGCGTCGCTCTGGTTACTTCCACTCCCAGCCAGTCAACAGCAAAATACTTTGTGTCTGGAGAAACCGCAATCTGGCAGCCTGAATGTAAACACACACTCAATGGGTACAAACCGACCACAAAACGTAGGTCTGGGGGAAAGAAAAAGTTTCCCATCATCACAGGAGTGGGGCTCTGGAGCACCCCTGTCCTGGTTTATAGCTGGAACAGAGCTGGGTTTCTTTTTCAGTAGTTAGAACAGAGCTGTGTTTTGCTTTTCAGCCTGGGACTTGTTATGAGAGAGACACTGAGAACACACCAGTGTTTGTATTTGTGTCACTGGAAGTGAAGGACTTTGTGTTCTGTTAGTCCACAAGCACAAGATCTAAGGGGGTGAGGAATATTTAAATTAATAAGCTAAACTGACAGTTAGATATGCCAATGGAATATTCCATATCATATCCCATCATGTCCACTATATTAGTGAGGGTCTCTTCCTCTCTTGCTCTCTCTGGCTTTCCCTCGGGCTCTGGCTCTCCCAGGATTGCGGTTTCGGTTCGGGATTGTCGCTCCTCCGGGATCGTTATCTGGGAACGGGCCGGGCTTGGTCAGTGGGTGCTGAGCAGTTGCACTGGGTATCACTCATTTGTATATTTTATTACTGTTATCATTATCACTACTATTCTAATATTAGGGTTTTTTAAAGTTTTCTTTTATTTCTATTATTAAACTGTTCTTATCTCACCCTACAAGCCTCCTTGTCCTTGCCCCCCAATCCTCTCCCCTATCCCCTGGGCGTGGGGGGACAGTGGCTGTGTCGGCTGCTGGCCAAGGGCCAGCCCAGTGGAACTATCACACCCCTTACAAAAAAGTCTTGCTAATTTTGACTAGTTTATAGAAGGGACTGGATGGTGCCATTCTGTGAAGCCAGGGCTGGAGCCAAGAACACAGCGGGGCTCCAAGGTGAGGTGCTGTGGCTGGAGTACTTTCTTGGAAGTTCAAAAGTAGCTTCTTTGACACTTACTACCCTGCAAGCATTGACTTCACTTTTTTTTAGCTGGGGTAAATCTCACCATTTCTCTCCTGGATCACAACCCAAAGCAGCCCCACTGCTTGAGCGGGGGTGAAGGTTGCAAATTCCAGCTGAGTCAGGGATCTTTAGGAGCTTTTTCTACAAAGAACTTGAGGTCCAGCACGATGCAATAGTGAGAAAACATCACAGTGAAATAGCTGTTTCATGCTCAGGGGTGGAGCAGCAGTGTCAGAAAGACTGAGTCCCCAAAGACAGAGACAACTTCTTGTGATAGTCTGTACTGACACCTTCCTTCCCCTGAAAGGCATTGTGCAGCAAAGGCATGGGGCTGGGGAAAGGACCTGCCCTGAAGGACACAAACAAACATTGGCCATACAGTTTGGAATAACTTTGTCAAAAGGATTAGCAGCTATTTCAATAATAATGCTGATGCTCTTCTGGAAATACAACCCATTGGTTTAGACAAACTCTTCACAAAAGCAGGAAAAAAAATGAGGAGTTCTACAAATGCTCAGGCTGAGAGAGTTGGGGCTGTTCAGCCTGGAGAAGAGAAGGCTCCGCGGAGATCTTATAGCGGCCTCCAAGTATCTGATGGGGCTCCAGGAAGGCTGGGGAGGGACTTTTTATAAGGGCAGATAATGACAGAACAAGAGGAAATGGCTCTAAACTAGAAGAGGGGAGATGGAGATGAGATCTGAGGAAGAAATTCTTTGCTGTGTGGGTGGTAAGACACTGGCCCAGGTTGCCCAGAGAAGCTGTGGCTGCTCCTCCCTGGAAGTGTTGAAGGCCAGGTTGGATGAGGCTTTGAGCAACCTGGTCTAGTGGAAGGTGTCCCTGCTGATGGCAGGGGGGTTGGAACTGGATGAGCTTTAAGGTCCCTTCCAACCCAGACCATTCCATGATTCTATGATTCTATACTAATTACTGCTCTAGAGATGGGGACATGGCCATTAATGCTTTGTACCTTGCTACACTTGTTCCAAGGGGAAATGGAGAAGTGGTGGCATTTGATTTGGACACATTTTTATTTCAGTTTCTACAGCAATAAACAACCTACCCAGTGAACAGCCAGAGGAAAATTAAGCCCCAAACATTGTTCCAAACAAGTAACTTTAAAGTGCATAACTTAGACAGAGGCCTTACTGTCGTCACCATTGCCTTAAAAAAGAAGCAGGACATTGGAAAAGCAGAGGCCTCTGAAAATGGAGCCCTCAGAAGATTTTTTTCCCCATAAAAGCATCCCAAATATTGATTTGGACAGATGATCTATATCATAGTAAAAGTAAAACTTTACCTTCCACGAGTCTCCTGGCAGAGGCCAGCATCAAGGCCATTCCTATGTCTGCTGTGGAGTCCGCCACGGCATGCGGGGTGTTGGTCACTTTTACGCCAAAGTTAGAAATCATTTTCAAGTCTAAATGATCAACTCCAACCCCAGAGTTGCCAATTACTTTTAAATTGGGCAGGCTTTCTAGAAGCTCCTGGTCAATAGTTGGCCTGCACTCAAACACGAAAACAGATTGGATTTTTTTGCTCATTTCTTTTTTGTTTTCAAGAAATTCTTTCATGGTGATAAGGCGAAAGTGTTTCTTTAAAAGCGCTGCAAGGTTTTCTAGCACACCATGACTTCCTCCTATATCCAGAATCAAAACACCTGGCAACTCTTCTTCTGCCATGATCTGCAATGGGGGGGAATAGAATAAATATTTCTATGGTTAGGAGAACACCCTTAAAGGAGAGAAGCCGTAGTGATAATTTAAACTCACATCTGTAAAACAGGAAACTGATGGAACTGAATGCTGCTTTTAATGATACAGAATAAATCCACAGTCACTTGGTACTAGCGTGGTGCGTTAGACAACTTCCCAGTATTCTCACTAAGTGCTGATTTAGACCGTAAAACCAAGGATTATGCACACCCTTAGGTCTAAATCCAGTCCTACAAGGTGTTCTCAAATAGCTTCACTTCAGTCCTGAATCAACATTGATTTCATACAAATCTGGTAGCTTCTCAACCTTATTCACAAATTCATTTCTATATGCAGTGGTATGAAACAGAGGCCACTAGAAAGTTCCTCAAGGTTTCTTGCCTATTGATTATGGTGGGTGAAGCTGCAGGTAGCGTAGGGAGGCACTGGGGCTCTGACGGGTCTGACAAACATCTGGCAGGAATGGTTTAGGTCCAACAAATTTGCAGGATGAAGGGCCATCCTTGGACTCGAGAAGAAACTTCTTTACAGTGAGGGTGACAGAGCCCTGGGACAGGCTGCCCAGGGAGGGTGTGGAGTCTCCTTCTCTGGAGACATTCAACACCCACCTGGACGCCTTCCTGTGTGATCTCATCTGGGTGTTCCTGCTCTGGCAGGGGGATTGGACTGGATGATCTTTTGAGGTCCCTTCCAATCCCTGACATTCTGTGATTGCATGTAATTAATCTTTTCATTAGTGGGGACAAGCTGAGTCAGCCACGATTTCAGCCATGTTTGATGTGCACGTGAACCGTTAACAGCCTGCAGCTTTGGCTGAAGAACTGAGGTTCTGCTAGTACCAGGTACAATCTTAAACAATTCTATTGATAGCAGTGAACTAAAAGCACTTAAAGGAACCTTGCAGAGGAAAGGGGGCTCTCCAGATACTAACCTTGGTCTGAGGAGCACTTATTGTTGGTCCTCCAGCACTACCTGGGCATGACTTGTACCTCTCTCTGGAATCCACGCTTCTCCTGTGACAGCGATGTCCATGAGAAGCAATAGCTGGATGAATAAATTTATAAGCCAAACGTGGCTGGCCAGACATCAAGGAAATTGGTTTTAACAGACTGCATGTTTTGCTCCTGAACATAATTATTCAGGTATCAGATGTCTTCTGCAGTGTGCTAAATGTAACGCCTGTTAAGGATATGACAATTTTGGTTTTGGACTCGTAGTAGCAGCATCACTCTCTTATTTTTTATTTTTTTAAGCTGTCTCTCCTCACATTTTCTATTTACATAAGATTATCTGCTCCCATGCATGTATACATCTATATTTGTATGTAACACATTGATATAACGTATGTTTACTAAGTTCTGGTCCTCACATTGCAGAGAAAACTTTGAAAATACGACTCAGATTGAGACAAGCGGGCAAATAAAAAGGATTACGTTTAAGTATTAACTTCAGTGCTAACTGAAGCTGGCCTTATTTACTTTGTGGAGCTGGACTCACTGCTCGCAGATTTGCTGACTGGCACAGCTGTATCACTTTGGACACAGACAAATCACAGCAAAATAAAACTATGTCATTTTTCCTAGCTCTGTTCTAAGTTCAAGTTAACAGCTGGTGTTATGCAGAGTAAACTCCTCCCACTAACTTCTCCATAGAAGAAAATTAATTACCCAAATAACAACCAAAGAATTAACCAGGGCTGGTTTCCTTATGATGATGTTTCTTTCACCGCTCGGTCCCACCGCAGCAGGAGGAACCAGCAGGTCCTGGTTCCAGCTCCTGGTTCTGGCTCTCGGTTCTGGCTCCTGCCCCCACGGCTGCCCTGGCTTGGCTGTGGCTCCGCTCCGCTGGCGATGGGGCCCTTCCTCTCCCCTCACGCTCCCGGCACTTAATTCTCTAGAAAGGAGATACCACAAAACCGAGGATTTTGGCTGCTTTTGGAGAGCTCCGCAGTTCTGGGGTGAAGGGCTTTGGTCCAAATTCACACTGCAGTTCCAGGGCTGTTCCCCACGGCTCAAACTTGGGTGGATTTTAATAGGGGAAAATATGCTTTTCTCCCTGGCTGCTGCAAGACAAGCTTCTAATGAGTGCACGGTGTGGAATGATACACAGGCCTTTCGGGAAACAAAAAAATCAGCCTGGGATGCCCTGTCTCAGTGGCCAGCTTGACTCACAGAATCCCAGAGTGGTGGGGGTTGGA
>NW_010326714.1:0-44257 GCF_000700745.2 Antrostomus carolinensis | reverse complement strand
GAGCGTGGCGCCTGCCGTGGCCGGGGAGTCGCGGTTCCCGCCCAGCCTGGTCCCGCCGTGCGCGGGGAGAAGCCTGGTGGGAGCCCGGAGCAGCTCCGGTCCCGCCGTGCCGGCGCAGGGGCCTGGGAAGGGGATCCTCGCACGGGATAACGAAAGCTTAGGGCCAGGGTCGGCCCTCTCGACTGTGCCCTGCCACGGGGAGTGACCCGTGATGTCCCGGTGTTTGACTTCAGCTGCTCGGAGACCAAACTGAGAGCCACCCAGAAACTCTTTATTCCCCCCGAAACGTTTATCTCAGTTTACCTTGCCAGACTTACAAGCATTGTGCTTTGGAATCTTACAATAGCTGCTTGAAACGGGACTTGAGCTGCCTCAAGCCCTGCGTGCCAGGGTCAGTTCTTGGTGGTCACCTATGCTCTCTTGTTACACCGGCACGCTGTGCACTCTGTGCATCGTGGCCTGGGAGACTGCAGCAACCATCCTTTGTGTCCAGGCTTCTGTGAACATTCTGCAGTTAAGCTGCAGTCTAGTTTCATCTTCTGTAGACCACTGAATCTTTTATTCATATTTTTACAGTGCAGAAGAGCCTCACGGTGCTCCTTCCGCAGCCTGTAACGCCGTGGTCAGCTCATGGTCTGGCAGGACAGTTCATTGAGGGTGCTCTGGAGGACCCTCACAGTAGGGCCAGGTTAATTGTCCTGATGCCGCCTCTCCCTGGAGCTTAGTGGCTCCTCCCCAGCTGCACATGCGTTGCACGGCGCGTCCGTACATCCATCTGTTCTCCAGGAAAGGAGATCGCTGGGACCAGACTGTGTGAATTCTCTGTGGTAGTCGTTGTCTGCCCTTGAGTTTTTCTCAGGAAGAAGCTTATGTGGAACAGCCTTCATGAGCAGGTGGCCCAGGCTCGAGCAGTCTTTTCTCCAAGCAGGAAAGTGCCGGCTTGTGGGTGTCTGTGCCCAGGTAGAAAGTTACCTGTGCTAGATACTTGCATACGGGCGCTGTCTTACACCCGGGGTGTGTGTAAGGCTTGCATGTAACTTGCGTAGGGAGCCTTATACAGAAGGGTGGCAGGGACAGCACTTCCTCACACAGAGTGTCAGTGGCTCTGTGATAGAAGGGTCATGGGCTCTGACCTTCTGTTGCCATTAAAACAGGCTGGTTGGTCTGCATCACCTTTCTGACTTGTTTCTCTGTTGCAGTGCTACTTGTTGGGAATGGTTTCTGCACCCTGTAGTAAAGAGGAAACTCAGCCTTGGTTTTCTACCTCCTGGGTATATTCAACCACTAGGGTAGTGGGTGAGAAATGTGCAGGACCTCCGTATCTTTTACCTGACTCTGTCTTAGGAGCAAGTATCTGCCTGTGTATTTGAGAGTCTCTGCACACAGCCTGAAGCTGTCTTAAAGATGCTGTTGGAAGAAAAATACGTAGGTGTGCATAGTTAACTTCAAACAAGCACGAGCTCACTCTGCCCATACTCAGGCATGTGCCACACTAGTGTCTCTGTTGGGCAACATCCAGCCACAGCATGGACAGAGTCTCATTTTCACTTGTGGTTAAATACCCAAATCTAGCATTCTCTCCTCTGCTCTCTCCTCCAAACTAGATGCTCTCCAGGATGGACATGGACAAGTGTTGCTTTAAGGCTGCCTTAGACCTTGAGGTTTTTCTGGAACTTGGCAGCACCTGAACAGAAGTTTCCAGCGTAGTGATATTGGACTGAAATGCCTGTACTTTGCCTTAAATGTGTCTTCTGCTTCCAAAGCTCAAAAAGCTCATGTGCCTTTAAGGTGATCTCATATTAGAAAAGTGACAGTTAATTCATGTATGTTTCTTGTTGCTGTGGTTAAAAATCCCTCAGAGCATCAGTGTTGTCTTGCCACCTATTAGTTCCAGTCTTCAAAGGTGATGTTTCACCTAAGTGGAATTTTGGGAGGTGAAGAAAATGATTATGGTCCAGTTTCTGACTGTTGTGATGTATTCAGGGAGCAGCGAGGGACTGCTGTCCTCAGAAGGATTGTGTGCAGTACTACTGAAATACTTACCTAGCAGAAGCCAGACTTAAACCAGCACTAGCAGTTTGGATTTGTTATACTGTAAGAGCCACTGCACGTTTTGGCTTGTTTCTTTGCAGACAGAACAGTGCAGATCAGATGGTCGTAGGAAGAGTGCAAGAGGAACTGCAGTTCAGCAAGCCTGGCTGTCAGTACTTGTGAGCAAAACTAGTTGTGAGGGCACCTGTTCCTCTTCCCACCTAAGTATCACAGAAGGGTTGAGGTTGTAGGGGACCTCTGGAGGTCATCTGGTCCAGCCCCCTGCTCAAGCAGGTTGCCCAGGGCATCTCTTAAATATCTCCAAGGCTGGAGACTCTACAACCTCTCTGGGCAACCTGTGGCACTGCTCAGTCACCCTCACAGCAAAAGTGTTTCCTGGTGTTCACATGGCACCTCCTGTGCTTCAGTCTGTGGTCCTGTCACTGGGCACCGCTGAAAAGAGCTCAGCTCTGTCCACCCTCTCTGCACCCTCCTTCAGGTGTGTGCACACTGAAATAAACAGGTGAGCAGGGCCCTGGGGCTTCAAACGTGACCAGTTTGGGAGCAGTGCTGGCTCGGGTCTCCCTGGGTTCTGTGCTTTGCTGCAGGCTAGCACTGATATCCTGGGGAAGGCAAGGGAAGAGATGAGCGGAGCTGTGCAGAGAGAAAAGGGAGAACATGCTTTATGGCATGTTTGGGTAACCAGTAAGTGCTCTGATCCCTGAGAGTAATAAATACAGAGCCATAAAACCTGGCAGGCAGCCCTTCCACAGCACTGACTCAGCAGGTTGAACATCAAGATGCTGCTATTGCAAGAGCTGTTTTTTCACTGTCAGATTATTCCTTTCCTGTTGTGCAGTCCCTTCCACAGATCTGAGTGCAGCCTTTAAAACAGCCGAGTTTCTCTCTCCCGTTATTCTAGAAGACAGTTTTAGCAATTTGCTGCCCTGGTGGTTAGACATTCTAAATTCCATTTTCATTCATGTAATTAACAAAAAAAATCATCTGTGTTTAGCTACTGCCTGAAGCTTGCCTCTCCTCACCAGATATTAGGGAGTTCTGAATGTTTATCATATATTGCCAGGTAAATTCTATTTAAAAGTGTTGTTCTTGAGCCTTTTGAAACCATTAATCAGGGAAAATGTATTTCGTATCACCTTAATCCATGGCATGTATCTGACTGATGCCGTTCAGTAGGCACGCGCATAGGCTTCATTTTAAAAAGTGAATAAAAGCAGTGCAGTGCTTGAATGTCAAGTCAGAAAATGTGATAACAAGGTTAAAACCAATCTTCTGTGCCTGGTCCATTGCTTTAATTTTCATCTGTGTCAGTTAAAATCTGCATAAGAAGATTGCGTCCTTGCAATGGTAATAATGCTTGAAATGCTGAACTCCTGCATGTTAAGAAGTCTCATGTAAGGATTTACAGGTACTGGAGGTTAAATTTGGGCTGTTTTGGTCAAGTGCAGAACAGCCTTTTTGTTTTAAAACAAATTCTGTTGCTGTTAAGCTTTCTAACTGAACAAAAAGGCAAATTATTAGAAATATTTGGAGAAGGTAGTGGTGGTGGTTTTGTGAAGAGGGTCCATGACTTAATTCCCGTCAGAGAGTTACTGTGTGTGTTGTACTAGAGACCTTAAAGACACAGAGTGTTGCACAAGTATTAAAAAGGCCAGAACTTGGTGAGATACCTGTGTTGGGGGGAGGTGTGTCAGAGTTAATGGTTCTAATATGTTTAACAATGTTTTTTATTAACACTTACATGTTTTTCCAGAATATGCATTTAAGGCTATAAACCAAGGCGGACTGACGTCTGTAGCTGTTCGTGGGAAAGATTCTGCAGTAATTGTAACACAGAAGAAAGTACCTGTAAGTACTCTGGTTTGGGGGGGGTGGGGGGGAGAAAAAAGGGGGAGGTGAGACTGCGTAGTGTTGATATTGCTGTTTGAATTTAGGATCTTCTTGTCATTCTGCTTATTACAAGTTCTAGTTCCACTGAGTGCCGAGTTGTGCGTGTCCTCACCCAGTACAGTCATGCTGGTTTTCTCTGTAGTCGTCGAAGGGGTAAAGCTGAAACATGAAGTTGGTCCTGCTGCACTTCAGCATGTGTGTGTTACTCTGGCTTGTACGGGCTGAGGTGTCCCTGATCAGTTTCCTGGTTTCTTTGATTCCTGCTCAGAAACTCCTATACCAGTGGTAGGCAGAACAGACCTTCCCAAGTGTTTCCGCACAGTGGTGGTGTCTTGTTGACAACGGGGGAAAACCCCCGAGTTTGACGGGCAGCACGCGGTAAGAGCACAGGGTTTTGTGTGCGTGTTCGCAGAGTTTCCTCAGAGGGAGAAGGACTTTGACGTTGGTCGTGCTCTAGCTGTCATCCTTTTCCATATATTGCCGTTTCTGTCTCCCCTATTCTTCTATTCCTTCCTTCACATGCCTGTAGCAGTAAATAATGGAGGGCCTGAAGGACAGTTTTTAGCTGTTAGTTGGTTGTTTTGGGCTCTTCTGTAGATACCAGAGTATTCAGAGTCTGGTGGATTTTTCTCTATTTGAAGGACAGTGTTTTGTATTACATTATTTCTATTTCCTCTTTAGGACAAGTTACTGGATTCCAACACAGTGACTCATTTATTCAAAATCACTGAAAATATTGGCTGTGTGATGACAGGAATGACAGGTATTTCATTCACCCTTTTTTTTTTTTTTAAGTATCTGAAGTGTGTCAGATTTTGTACGTTGTTCCCTAACTTTGCATCACATAAAACAAATAAATGCTCTAGGAGATTTTTTCCACTCAGTCTGATTTTGGAGAACTTGTCTAGTTCTGATGTGTATATTTAAAGACAACTTAAAGTTGATCCTGGAATTTGCACTCTGAAGCAGTGCTAGGAATAAACTTGGTACATGTTCAGTGAAATTAATATTAGTTCTTTCTGTCTAGCTGACAGCAGGTCCCAGGTGCAGAGGGCCCGCTACGAAGCTGCTAACTGGAAGTACAAGTATGGCTATGAGATCCCTGTGGACATGCTGTGTAAAAGGATTGCAGATATTTCTCAGGTCTATACACAAAATGCTGAAATGAGGCCTCTTGGTTGCTGTAAGTATCATGTAGGGAATTTATCTTTTCTGTTTCTTGTCTGAGCTTGCAACTTCAAGTGTAAGAAATTCTCACCTGTTTTCAAATTGTGCAAGACACGGATGTAACTGAAGGAGTAAGAGGGATGAACAGCCGAATGAGAGAGCAGTGTTGGAAGTCTTGAATTGGAGCCATAATTTTACCATTGACTCAGCATTTAAATTAGAATAAATGATTTAGCCTCTTCAAAACATGTGATCCTATTTCACCTTAGTTTTTGGGGCATCGTCTGTTTGTACTGCACAGTGTTGTCTGGGAATGGGAGATGCTCTTTTTACCGGTGTTTGGGTAAATATCACTGTTAAAACAGACATAAGGAGAGTGCAGTTATGATTGTGCAGATTTTGTGGCTTTTTTATCTAAGGAGTATGTATAGGGCAAAAAGCTGCACAAATTTTGTTCTTAACCATGACATATATAATGTAGAGAAGTGCTTAAAAATATTTCACTTGCAACCATTTCTACTCCAGTCTTGTTTTATAACATCAAATGCAGCTTAAAGAAAAAAAGATGTGTCTAAAGTTGTTGTTTTTAGATATTCCTGGTCCTCTGTGTGTTCTGAGGTTGGTTCTGACTTAGTTTTTTCTTGCATTAGGCTGTGAGCAAATTATAACTATACTGGTAGGCTGTCCGGGAACTGAGATAAGACTTAATATTTCCTCAATTACCTTTTCATTAAACTTTCTATCTGAGTTTCTTTTTGTTTGGTGGTGGTTGTTTTTTTTCTCTTGAGAAGAATAGTTTCAGAATTGATGAATCACTTCTCGTAATCATAGTAGGCACTAGCATTTCTCACTAAAGTACTAACATTCAGGGTTGCACCACAGTTTCCATGATGGGGCAATTTTCCTATGCTTGTAATGTTCAGGAATGATTGTTTCTTTCTTCCCTTGCTATGAGTTATTTTTTGTACATTAATAAAAATGTGTTTTTCTTAACTTTATTTAACCTTTTTTTGAAAAGATGATGGAATTTTTTTCCTGTTGTTGTAGTAGTTGCTCAGAAGCTTTTCAGCTATAACTACTAGTTAAAGTTACACAAGAGTATAGCAAAAATAATTTAAAACCTTGACCTTATTCTGGTTTGGGTTTTTTTGCAACTGTTGCTTTCAAGTTATTTTTAATATGCATATTAAGACTGTACAACTGTAAATCTGGAAGTGTGGCTGAGCACAGATGCATTTCAGTGATGTGACCAGTTTGTGTTACTTGGAGTCTGTCCAAGTTGAAAGCATTTAGTCAAATGGTCTTCAAAGACTCAATTTTGTGTTCAGACATTTCCAAATTCCATTTCAGATTTATTTTTTTTTCCTTTAAAGGAAAGAGGAAAAATGCAGTGCTTTTCAGGATTACAGTCAAGAAATCTAAAAATGATCTTTTAATATTTCCATTAATTTCAACATATCTGTAAAGTTGGTCTCTGGTAAAGGGCACGTGTTAATAGAAGTACTGTTTACATTTTCAAAGAGTCATACAACACACAGGATGTGACCTGTGGCTGGTTTAACTTCATATCAGGATTAAACTTTTGTATGTCATGGCTTTGTGGTTCCCCACACACTGAGCATGGCAAAAATGTTTCTATGTTTAATCAGTAGCCTTATTTGGGAATGACAGAAATCTAGTTTGCCCTAAACTGAGTTGTGCACCTGGTAATGAGATGCTGGTAAGAAATGGCAAGTTAGAGATAAAGGGGAAATCACAGCTGTAGGTATTGGACTGGTTCCCAAAGCTGTACTGGGTAAGCACGTTTCACAGGAGAGGAGTATCTGTTCTATTCTTCAGTTGAATGAAATTGCTAGAATTGGAGAAAGAAATAAATTAACCATTTTTCTCTTCAAGGTATGATCTTGATTGGTATTGATGAAGAACACGGCCCTCAAGTATACAAGTGTGATCCAGCAGGTTACTATTGTGGCTTCAAGGCCACAGCTGCAGGAGTTAAACAGACAGAGTCAACCAGTTTTCTTGAAAAGAAAGTAAAGAAGAAATTTGACTGGACATATGAACAAACAGTAGAGGTAGGCCAGCAGAAGGAAATAAAAATTTGTTAAAGTATTTTTAATGAATGTGGTGTATGTAGGCTTATGATATAGAGGAATGCAGTTAGGCATTTCCTGTTTTCTTACAGTTCTGTATTCCTGCCAGAACAAGTATAGCTATTCCAGCCAGAAAATCTTTTGAAGGTATTTTGTAAGTGTTTAAATAGTCCTCCAGTCTGCTTTTTCTGCTTTACATTAGCTGAAGCTGAAGCAGAATCTATAATTGTAGCACTCCCAGTGTAGCTGGTGGTTAGTTACTACAGTGCTTGATTCTGGGGATACCAGTGCAATTATCTTTTAGTGGCACTTAAAACAATCTTCATGTTAGAAAGCATTTCAAACAGGACAGGAAAGGTTAGTAAATATAACACCAGTTGTTACGCCTACTGGGAAAACTGTTGTTCAAGGCCCATTATAAAAATGTGTCCTACTTATAAAATAGGTCAATTAACTTCTTTTGTAAGGAGCCTTACTTTTTCACTTACACTGTAGAGATCTGTCTAAACAGTCATCTTCCATGCCCACCTGTTTCTCCTCCCAGGCATTGTTTCTTCTCTCATAATATTGTTTCCTGCATCACAAGATCAGCAGGTGGAATGAGGATTAATAACCTAAGGAACTGACTCCCCTGTAAGATTTAAACAGAGTACTGCATTCAGATCCCTGTGAATACTAGGCAGATTCAGCCCTTCAGCTGAGTTACTTCTGAAGTCTGCATTACTGAGAAAGTACCATTTACACAGAATGTTCTTCAGCATAAATTCATAAGTTTTATATGTTTATCTTAATAAGTGCTGATTTCCTTAATGTGTGAGTTCTTTAAAGAGATGATCTTGAGAGAGTTAAATAATCATAGCATACTGAGATTGAATCTATTTGAAGTTCCCTCAGAGATCCTTTTTTTTATCCTGGATAAATATTTTTCACATTAAATATATTTCTCTGTCACTGCTTGATTATACTGTGCACGTCTCTAGTTGAGCAGTTGAAGGTAGATGAAACAGTCTTTTCGTATTCTTGGTTTTCATTAGTAAAACTTCCATGATAAGGTGCAAATACTTAATTGGTAATTAACCTGCCAATCAAAGCCTGGATGCGCCTCTATACCTTTGTTGTCTTTGTAAAAATGCTGAGATTATGAATCTAGATCAGATGCTGTTACTTTAAAAGTCAGCAGTGACAGGGAGAGGCGAGTCTGTCAAGCAAAAACAAGAATCACATTTTTGTAATGTTCTACACACACACACACACACTGCCTGGGGTGTTTTTAAAAGCTTATGGTGCGTTAGAGGAAATAAGACATCTATATAGTCTTACAGAATTATTGCAGAATCAGTGTATTATCAACATATTGAAAATAAAGTTTAGGAAAGTCTTGTCTGATGTTCCATACTTTTTGATGCGTTACTGATCATAATTAAGTGCCAGCACGTCAGAATAACTGATTTATAACCAGCTGGCTACGTAGCTGTTTTATGGAACTTCTTTTTGTGTTTGATAATAATTTTAGGAATGTCTCTTTCGCATTATTATGGCCCTACTGCAGAGTTAAGAATTCATGAGGTTGCAAAGAATACCTTTTAAAACAGATGATGATTAGAGTGGAAAAAATAAGTTAGGCCATGATGAAATGCATCTTTTAAAAACAGCCAACAATCTTAATTACCAGAAGAAAAGCCAAAATGGAAGCTACACAAGTGACATGTGCTTTGAGTAATCTTGGACTGTAATGATGATGTCTCTTGTTTTCCACTAATGAAACATGTTCTGTCCTTGGGACCTGGGGTTTTAATCTTTGCATGATAAAAGGTTTTGGTTTTGTTGTGGGTTTTTTCTGCTACAAAAATGACGTGTCCCTTTGGTTCTTGTAGATTGGGCTTTTTAGGGAGAGGACCAGAGAGGGACTGTATTCTGTAACAAAGGGAACCTACTGGAAACTTTTCAGCTGAGGTTTTGAGGTGGAAGGAAGTAACTTAAAACTAGAAGGAAGGGTAGTTGTTAATGCTGTGTCTTTAAAAAAAAAAAAAAAAAAAAAGTGCCCTAGTGCTTTCTGTTTACTGATAGGGTTTTTTTGTCATCTTTCAGACAGCAATAACATGCCTGTCTACTGTACTATCCATTGATTTCAAACCTTCAGAAATAGAAGTTGGTGTAGTTACAGTGGAAAATCCTAAATTCAGGTAGGTGATCAGTGTTGATAAAACTTGATGTGTTTCTCTGATTATGTGCAAATAGTTGTAACTTCTTTTGTAAATCGAGAAAAAGAGGTAAATGTTAAAAGTTGAAGTTTTGGAGGTATTTTTACTTGTAACTCTTCAAAACATGTAGGGATAAAATATATTGTTTAAAAAAATAACACAGTTCTAAAATATTTGGCATAGTTAAGAGATCCTCTAGAGAAAAGTGTTGTATTTTGTTTCTTAAAGGGATATTGCTTTATGAGATGATTAAAATGTAGTTAAATCTGGTCTAAATGATTTTTCATGCTTAAAAGAATACAATTTTTTCTTTGTACTCGTATCTGAAGTCCAATTCCAAATCATAGTCATGATCATGATATCCAAATCATGATAACTAACACAGTAAAGTCTGTTTTATATTAGGGAAAATTTTGCAAGTCCATTAATTATTTTAATCCTTTTCTAAATAGGATCTTTAATAGCTCTTGCTTATCTTGTAATTGTAGCAGTTTTTAACATCTCCAGTATATAGTTAATAGATTCCATATTTGTGTGATTTGAAATATTCTATTTAAGTTTGACAAGATTAAAAGATTTTAAAATCACTGCAGTGATTTGGAACTGGCTGAACTTTCATTTTCTGGGTACACTGCATTCCCACCCAGTAAGAATGCAGGACACCTGCAATTTCCTCCCTCCCCCGTTACTGCTTGAACCCGAGTGCAGTGCACCGTGTGCAGCAAGGTTACTTGGTCAACCTATCGAGACAACATCTGGAAACCATCCTGCTGAGGGCTGCACCTCACATCAGATGCAGTGTCCTTGAGAGCCTTCTCACAACACAATGTGTAGCTGCAGAAGTATGCATGAAATGTGGGAGAGTAAGGGTTTGGGCATTTTTGTTAATGCAAAAGGACCCTCTAGGTATGTCTTACCTAGAATTTAGTTAAGGCTGGCTTGCTGCAGAGGAGTTCAGTTATTTCTGCCTTAGCTTTTCATTGCTCTGATTTTTTTTATTTAAAAAGAAAGAAAGGTGGGAAAGAAAAGTCCTCTGCTGCTTTAGTGTAGCTACTTGGTAGGTGGGGATTGGAGAGAGGCTTCAAACCTTTGGGTCCTACAGGTGCAGTCTGTTGAGTGCTGCCTCGTGTATTTAAAGTTGACGCGGTGATGATGGGTGGGTTTGCATTTGGTGGCGTGTGTTTGGGGCAACTGAATAGCAGAGCTTTTTTGAGAAGGCACACAGGAGCTGCACTAGCCCTTTTGTACTGCTGCTCCAGGGTCAAGGGCTAGCGTTCTGCTAAACTTCATTTACCAGTCTTGGGTCCTTTTCAGAAAGGATGGGTAGCAAGCAGAGGGAGAATGCTATGAAGACCTGTGTCCCCATGGAGTAATCATACTAATTAATTACCATGCCCATTCTTCTCACCAGGTCCCAGCTTGCAAATATCTTACTCATGAGGAATTACCTCTTCTTTTTTTTACCATTTGTTACCTCTTTGCTCTCTAGAGCTTTTGAATCTTCCTTTGTTTTTCAAAAAGAATTGGAATGTTGGCCTGTGGCACTGGCAGCGGGGCTTTAAAGGGCTGAAAGATGTGTTGTATAAAACTTATTTGTGTAGATATTAGGTTGTAATATTGGAGCTTAAGAGGAAGAATCATTTAAACTATTAAAGATTTCTTTTTGCTCTTTCAGGATCCTTACAGAAGCAGAGATTGATGCACACCTTGTAGCTCTGGCAGAGAGAGACTAATTAGCATTCCCATTTCCATTGTCTGTGCTTCTGGCCAGGATATTTGGTGAAAAGAAAACACTTATTAATGGCTTTAGATTATGGGTGGAAAACAATGTTCACTATATGGTGTATTTTACTCTGTACAAATAAAACAGAGGTTTTTGAAATACTTGGTGTCTCCTTTTAATGGTAATTTTTTAAAATTTCAGTTCTATGAAATTCTCATCAAAATGCTTGATTACTGAATGTTTCTGTGGTGATTGCTTGCCTTTTAGTTATATTTTAAGAGAAATTTTATACTCTGTGCTGTATTTTTTCATCTGAGCTATTTGGCTCCTAGTGTAAAGTTTTTGTGGTGTGTTAAACTTGGCTGGACACCATGTGCCCACCAAGCCATTCTGTCATTGCCCTCCTCAGCAGGACAGGGAGGGGAGAAAATAAGATGGGGGGAAAAAAAAAGAAAGAACTCACAGGTCAAGATAAAGGTAGTTTAATAGAAGCACAAAGCAAGGGCTGTGCACGGAAGCAGAGGAAAACCTAAACATTTATTCTCTACTTCCCATCAGCAGGTGATGTCCAGCCACTTCCTGGGAACACATAGTGGTTGCTCCAGAGGATAAATGTCATATTTACAAATACCTCCTCTTCCCCCTCTGTTCTCCTAGCTTTGTGTCTGAGCAGATGTGGTATGGTATGGAATGTCCCTTTGGTCAGTTTGGGTCAGCTGTCCTGGCTATAGAATGGTTTGGGTTGGAAGGGACCTTAAAGATCATCTAGTTCCAACCCCCCTGCCATCAGCAGGGACACCTTCCACTAGACCAGGTTGCTCAAAGCCTCATCCAGCCTGGCCTTGAACACCTCCAGGGAGGGGGCATCCACAACTTCCTTGGGCAACCTGTTCCAGTGTCTGACCACCCTCACAGTGAAGAATTTCTTCCTAATGTCTAATCTAAACCTCCCCTCTTTCAGCTTAAACCCATTTCCCCTTGTTTTGTCATTAACTGCTCTTATGAAATGTCCTTCCCCAGCTTTCTTGTAGGCCCCTTCAGGTATTGGAAGGCTGCTATGTGTTCTCCCAAGATCTTGCCCACTCCCAGACTACTACTCTGTTGAAGAGCCAGCCTTGGTGCTGTGTGAGCACTGCTCAGCAGTAACCAAACCACTGGTGGGTTATCAACACCTTTCTAGCTACTGACACAAAACACAGCACCCTGAGGACTGCTACAGGGAAAATTAACTCCATCTCAGCCAGACCCAGTACAGTTTTATATCGGGTTATGTGGTGTGTGTGTGTGTCTTGAAATAATTCTTACATCTACATGCGTTCTTGCTCTGATGTTGAAAGGCTTATTACTTGTTTAACTTGGAGAAGTTAAAAAGATCTTGATATTTGGTCAGGTTTGTATGAGGATATAGGATAAAAGTTGAAGGAAAAAACTTGAGCCATGATTCCCAGTGCATTCCTTTAGACTTATTTATGTGGGTGCAGGTGGTGAATTTAAGGGAAACTTGCTATAATTAAACAGCTCTGAAGCTAACATTCATTTAGGGGAACAGATTCTATATGCAGTATGCTTTGAGATTTTTTTTCTGTTTGTCACTTCTTGGTTTTGAGACTTTGGACAGTGCCAGAAACAATGTTGGGGCTGGATAGGGCCAATAGACAAAAGTCCCTCAACAAGAATGTTGCTGGGAAGCAATTCCCCTTGCTCCTTCAAAGGTTCTGGGTTAGGAGAAAAGAGAGACTACAAAATCTTGAGTCAAGGTGAAGAAAAATGCGGTTTTGTTTTGCTGTAATTGAGGAGGTTTCAACCCCAGCAGCAAAAAGGGAGATGATGAAGTTGTGAGGAGACACTGAGGCGAAAGGGAAGATGACCAGGCATTTTTGGCTGTTGGGTAGATGTGGTTGTCTTCTTGGAAGAATGCCAAGCTAATACAACTTAGCTTGTTACCTTCATTCTTCTGCCGTGCTATTGCTATATTGACTTTAATTACTCCAAACTTCGCTTTGATTTTTTTGAGACCTTTGAGGAAGGTGTCAAAAGTCATCAGAAACTGGGATTGCTTAATTTTTTTTTTTCACTTCACAGTTAAAGCCCCTTCAATGTGTATTCTTCAATCTCATTGCAGTAAAGGAGATAAAATTCTGTGTTTGGTGGTTTTAATAAAAGATAATGCTGACCTTATGTGATAAATGAGTTGAGGAGATTCGAATGTACTGTGAATTGTTGGCTTTACAAAGCTTCCTGACTTTCCATTACTGCCTCCAGTTTCAGCTTCCCTCTTGTCAGTGTAGTACAGATCATAACATGAAGCCACCCTCGCTTCTGGTTTTGGGTTGGTTATCTGAGAATTGTGTGTGGTTTTGGGCAACAACTGGCAGAACAAATACAAATGGCACATTTGGAAAGGTCTGTGTCATTCCAAGTGATAGGTGAATTTCTGAAACTTCCTGGGACCTTTCTTCCCAATACTCCAGTTGTGTAACAACCTGAATTTGAGTAGACAAGTCATCATTTACTCTGCCATAAAATATAATCCACTGATACTTCGTTCTTGATCAGCTTTAATTATGTATATAAAACTTCACTAGTGACTTCTTGAACAAAACAAATTAAAAGGAAGATGACAGCGGGGGAACCATATGACTAGAGCACATTTGCCTACTATTTAGTATTAAAACTTCCTGCAACACCTTTAATTCTAAATTTTGGAGTTTGTATGTGATTGTGTAACAATGGTGGTGGTTCTGAGAGCCATAGGTGTTTGTTCTTACCTTGTGCTTTTGCAATGCAGAACATCCTACCTTGTGTTCAGAGATGAGGAAATAAGCTGTCTACAGTATATTAACTGGGAATGTTACATCTTCTTTTAAATAAGCAAAGTTAAAATTGCAGCAACTGAAATGCCATTTTTGCTTGTATTTTGCCCTGTAGTGAAAATTCCTGGTTCTCTTTTCATACTAATGATGGGGATTTTTCTTTTTCAGTCAAAGCTTTTTGTTGTTTAAGATGAGGCAGGTATGCAGATGGGGGTACCTGACCTAATGGGAAAACCCCGTGTACTGCAGGCGCAGGTGATCGCATTCCTCACACCCTGGAGCAGAGCGCACCTGCAACCAGACTGGAGCAGCCATGGCTGGTGCTGAACTGTACCTGGTACCACCTGCTGTTCCAAACCTGGCACTTGCAGCGAAACTAGAGTATGCATGATATGAGCCTGAGACTTCTGGGGTGGGTAGGGCTTGTCAAGGGTGATACCAGCCTTGGGCTTGCTCCATGTTTGTGGTTTGTTGTGCCAGTGCTGAACACTCTGGTAAGATGCTGTTACACTGTGAATGCACAAGTAGTCAAGCAGGAATAGGATCCAGTCTTTTTCACATACTAGATCCAGCTCAGCGTTACCTGTATGAAACTCTTGGACTGCCTCTGCACAGCCTTGTAACCATGTCCACGTTACGTTCCTGGTGCTCTCTGTGGTGCTTTTTGTGGCGTAGAGTGTAAGGATGCAAATGCCAAGTACACGCAGTCAGCTTAGGTAAATCACTATTTATTGGACTCTGTGGAAAGCATCTGGATTTCTTATCAGCAGCCCCCAAGGGGGCCCCAAAAGCAGTAGTGGCATGTGTTACAGCTAGAAATAGCTTAATAGGGAATCACCATAAATAGTCTGTGGGTCATCAGGAGCTCTCTGTGTGTGCATTCATCCTGGAAACAAAGTATGTTAAGGCAGGCAGTAATGAACCTCTCTGGGATTTCAGATACTTCTGAAGTGCAACATGTGGTACTGAATCACTGTGAAATGCACAATGTTAGACCATACCTTCTCTCTGTAAAGCCTCCAGTGATGACAGTCTAAGCAGAGAGAGGTAGGTGCGGAGTTCAGGTGGAGCAAGTACGTGTAGGTACATGACAGCCATTTTGAAGACATGGAATAATATGCTGCATTCTTCTTTACCTTCCCTGTCCTGTTTCTCATTAAGCCAGTGTCCAGGTGTACCAAATAAGAAATATTTTGGTTCAGTGCACATTGTTGGAAGTAAAAGGAAAGAATCAGATCCGTAAGTTGCAGGCGTCTGAAGAAAAAAAATTAACTTTTTTTTTTTTTCCTCCCCTCTAACAGAGAAGCCAAGCCTGCTATTTTGAGTTCTGCAAAACAGCAGCCTTGTTGGCTCACGAGATGAAGTTTTGTGGATCGTAGCCATGGCAGTATTCATGCTTTCTTCTAGAAAAAAACCCTACACTGGCAGGGTGATAACAGTAGGGGCATTGCTTTTCTTTTGTAATCAGTTCTTTTTTTCAGCTGGGAAGTTCTTAAATTGTCATAGCTTGTTCCAGCCAGTTCTTGCTAGTAACAATTTGTTCTGTTCTCTTGTTTTGCTGTAACCCAAACTATTTGGAAACAATGCAAGACATCCTGTAGTTCAGGATCTGTTGGAACAGTGACCTTAAACCTCTCATGCACAAACTAAACCAAGGATCATAATATGCTTATGCAAAGCTGCTTAAAATAGTGTCTGGATTTTGTTTGTTTATAATGACTCTCACATTTAAAAAACAAACAAACAAACAAACACTGCTTTCTTGTGTCCTTTGTACTATGTCTGTACAGATAAACTTGCATTTCTTATAGGACTGTCAAAAACCCCAGTTAATAGCAGTATTTGCTGCTGTTCACCAAGCTTTTCTCAGCTTTTCTTCCCTTTAGTAGTAGTCTTACCTGTGTCACCATCATCTATGAAAATTCTGTGCTACAGTGTTAAATATGGGAACTGCAATGTGCTGGACCGTAAACCTGATGAATAAATCAACCCAGCACATCACTAAATCAAAATCCAGCTACCTGCATTTGGCAGAACTGAGTCATCTAGGAAGAAGTGTGTGTTACCATTTTTTGGGTTAATATTTTTCTTCTGCTACTCTTTAGAATCTCTTCGCTGTAGCTGAGCCTCCTGGTGCTGCAGGTGCACTCCACGGCCTCGCTGTGCGACTCACCGTGGCTTAGCTGGTGTAACGTGTGTTGAACCAGCAGCCTCTGGAGCACAGTCTCCTAGTTAAGGCTTTAGCAGTGTAGTATGCAGTGCAGATTAGGACACACAAACCAAGCTATAATTTTTTTTGCCAGCAAATTATATCTGTGTGTTTTTTCTCCCAGAAAACTCTCTCTTGTGACACCCACTGACATAGGAGTTGTGAACATAAGGAATTTAATCTTTTATGAGATTTCTTAGCCTAGAAAGCAACCCTCTCTCAAGTTGGAGAGTCAAGCTTGGTAGCTGTGGGTGGAGAAACGTGGCAGGAGTGTGCATGGACTGGGATTGCATGATCAAGAATGGGAATTCCTTTGGGTGAGAAATGATATTGCTGTGATGTTTGCAGGTATGCTCACCCTCCTCCCTGTTTTGATCCCAGCTATGTCCGCCCTCCTCCTTCAGCCAGCACCGTGCTCATTTACATTTGTAATGATCCATGCTGTTTACTAAACTGGTGGAAAACATTGTTTTGTTTGGTTCAGTTCTCTCTTGGATTAGTGACTGGAATCAGGTCACTGTAGGATCAAATTTGCTCTAGTGCTGGTGTAAAGGAGAGAAGAGGGAAATGGAACTGCACTGCCTCTGGTTTAAGCTGCTCTGGAAACCACAGCCTGCATCACCAACGGAACAGGAGTAGCCATCACGCACTATCCCCTCGACTACTCTTTGACTTAAACCTATATGATGACAGCTGGTCCACCAAAGTGGTATTTACCTTTGTCAGCAGGTGACACAAGCCTTCATTTGAGCAGCATCAAGACTACCCTTTGACTCAGTGGGGTCTAGTCTGTTTTTTGGGGGGATGGTGCTCTTACAGCAGCTTCTTCTCTGGTTCCTCTGCTCCTATACCCATTGTGTAGCCCAGCACTTTCCACAGCTACCTGGAGAACCTGACTTGGAAACAAGTCTATGTTTTTAAAAAAGCAGCAGCATTAACCCAGTTTGGACACTGCTTTATCCTTTATCACGGTCCTGCAATAGCAGGACAGGAGTGGCAGTCGGGACAGGATCTGTAAGCAGGGCCCAGTTAAACTAGTGTGCATCTGGTTGGTAGGAGTGGCAGTCAAAATCCTCCCTTGGAAGCAAATAGTTTCCTCAGGGAGAGAGGGGCTGTCAGTTCCCTGAATCCATGGAAGCCTCCTTTCTGGAAGCAAACAGGAGGCTGGCATGGCCAGCCAGACGGGGATCTCCGAGCAGCGCAGCTTTAGGGCGGTTAGGAAGGCAGAACTTCCAACAAGGTGTTAAGAAAACCTACAGCAAGTTGGCTGCCAAAGGGGGCAGCTGTCTTGGATTGGGTTTTAGCACAAATGGGATGGGCAGAGTTTCTATTCTTCCCTTTTCCATCTGTATCCCTTAAACCACTTGTAGCTGTGCGTACCTGTAGGGTGTTGTGAGGAAATTTATTTGTGTTGAATGCTAGCCTAGTTTCAGTTAATAGTATTTGGAAATGCCTGGCTGGCAGAAAAAAAACCCATCATTTCTCACCTAAGGATGTGGTGAACCTTGAAAATGGGCTGCCAGGTTGGCTTAGTTACTCACTACCCCCGAGGGTAACAGGATGTGCCTGTAAGAAGGCTGGAGGGTTGCTGTCAAGGCCGTTAATAGAAGGGACAGGAGAGAAAGGAGGATTTTCAGTGATGACCAGGAAGGCTGCGTGACTTGCTGCGAGGTAGTGGCCGTTTGCCTGAACCCTCAGCCTCCAGTGGATTTCTCAGCCTGTATCTCCCAGTTGCTTTGCCTTGTGGGTGTCTGCGCACATGAAATGTTTGTTGAATACTTGTTAGAAGATTAGGGGATGATATTCCCTCTTCTTATCTCCAGGAGAAGTTTCCATTGACAACTTCTCTTACCTAGTAACAAACCAATTAAATACATTATAGAATAGTGTAAACTTAGCTTTGTAAGTGCAAAAATAGTTATATCCCTTGGGTGACAACAGTACTCACCAGGAAGTAATTTTTAAAACTTTTTCCTACATTGAGTACTTTGCACTGACACCTACACCTTTCTCACTCCAACGCAGGAAACAAAGCTGAGCTCTTGTGTAGGTAGGTCAGTCAGGGACATCTGCCTGAAGTGCAGTAACGGTCCACAAATTCAAAGGGAAGAGTGATAGAGATGGACTGCAAAATAAGTCTGGAGAAGAGGGGAAAAAAACCCAGATGTTGTGAATGTCCTGGCATCCAGGTGAGTGTTTTGATGGTCTGAAAAAGGGCATAAGGTTGTCCAGAAAAGGAAGATAACAAAAAGAATTGGTAATCAGTAGCATTGCAAGTGGTCTATATTACAGGAATGAAGTAGCAAAGGTCCTTCCTCTTCAATTTTAAGAGGTGGATTTAGTTATTAATAAAGAAAAAGAGGATAAAATGGATTTTTCTGCTCTCCGATGTTAGACCTATTGACAAATTAAAGTACATGCAATGTTTCAGCAGGAGGACGATTGAGAAACTGCTTCTGTTGATGAAGCACATATTTGCAAAATGAGGTTACAGCCCTTATTTCAGATGCAGATAATAATGAGTATGTGATGCTTTCCCACTTTGGTAGCAAATCAAAACACATACCATCACAATTTGTGAACACTTGTGTTTTGTAACAAGAATCAACGTGTGTGGATAGATACGTACCGTAATCCAGCTCTGCCCCAAGTGTGGGGCTTTCGAAGGGGCTGGCAAGGCCAAGGTGTGCTGCGAGAGCAGAGCAGGCAAAGGGGTTTGTTTCAGCTTCCAGGCTCAGGTTCATGACGTTTGGCTCTCGGTGTGAACAGCCAAGGGCACGGGTCCACACCGCCTTTACCAGATCTAAGTCAGAAACAGCTGTCTTCTCTCCCTGCACAGTCCCATTCCAACCCTTGTGCCACTGAGGCGTCCATGTGATCGCAAGCTGACCCAGTTCAGGGAGTCCATCTGGGCTAGTACTTGCCCCTTTGTCACTGTGGATTAACTTTTGTCTGGCTCAGCTCACTGGCTCACTACGGTTGCACAACCCCAGTGCCTGCAGAAGGGAGAGGATAAGATCTTGTGGAAACAGGGAGGGTATGGCCCATTTTAGCATAGGCTGCTGTTTTATCACCCAGTCAGAGCGCAGAAAGCACACCCCTTGATTTGGTTGTGCCACATAAAGCATAGTGTGGGTTGCCACGGTTACGTTGTGTTGGTATGTTAAACCATTTTAAGATGGATTGTTACCTAGGAGAATAAACAATTGCTCTTTGCCAATTTACGCACATTGCAAGCTCGTGGCGCTCTCCAGCAGTGGCAGTGCCATCCTCTAGCCTGTATTTCAGCCCACCCTGCCAGTCCCTCACTCATTCACAGCCACACAAAGCATGTGCAACTTCATGCATGTGCGTCTTCAGTTTTGCGTAAAACGGGTGGTTGTAAGGGCTGGATTTAAGAGCTGCGGTTACTGCCTGGAATCCTTCCTGCTGGTGAAAGGCTCCAGCTCCCTCCCTCTGCTCTTGACAAATACCCTGGAGCTGCTGAGACAGGTTAGCTGTGCTGGCTAGTATGTTGTTACCTGCTCTCCCATAGTGTTCTGCCTCTGATTTGCCTTCTGAAGGTCTGGTGAGAATAAATAAATAAAATAAAGCAAAAATCTTAAAGTACACCTATGCTGAAAGTTACACATTGAACATAACGAGTATTTGCAATAACTATGAACAAAACCTGGGCACTCAGTTTTGCACACCCACTGGTTTTTTAGAGTTGGGAAAGAAAACAGTGTTGTCCTTGGTAAGCAGGGTCGTGCCAGGATAGCTGAGCTAGAAAGGAAGCCAGCCCCAGCACCGCCGTGCTCTCGCGAGCCTTGTGCCACAGGCTGTGGGAGAGGATTCAGAACAGTGATTAAATATAGCTGCGGCAGAACTTGCTTGGCTTGTTTCAGCTGGATCTGTGCTTTGAATTTTTGATTAAAAATATCCTCGCGTGGTGCAGTCTCACCAGCGACAGCAACAGGGGGGATCTCTCTCCAGCAGGCTCCGAGCAGTGCCTGCTGCGGGCGGTTCTGCAGGGCTCAGTGGCCAGCTAGCCCCATCCAGCGTTACAGCTCGGGTGGCTTTGGAGGAGCCCTCTGCCACTGCTAACAGTGAGAAATATTGCCACCCTTCTTCTTTCCTCTTCTTAATCATAAGCTATGGTTATTCCAACCATTTTTTACATGTTTAGAGAGCGGTCTCATTCAAACCAACCAGCTTCTAGAAACTGCTCTTGTTTTCAGGTGTCTTTAAAAGCTCTTATGCCCAGGTCATGGGCATACTTTTTGATGTGAGAGAAGGCATCCATGTTCTTTTTTGGAGACAAAAATGACAAGTTCTGCAGGAAGTGAGTTACACAATACCAAGATAAGGGTACTTTGAAATTTGTCACATTGGTGCTTGTCCTAGTCCTGTCCCCTCCAACTTCCATACACTTAGCAGTTAATTACTTTTCTACTAAACCATAAACAGCAGAAAAAACTGAGGGCAATTTTCCCCACCCCCAGCTGCTCCGAGGCCCACCCTGAAAGCAGCAGTGGAAACCTGGGCTTGTTTGTGTTGGTAGCACACCTACAGCGCAGGGCTCCACCCTGGAGGGAATTCCCACGCTCGGTAATTGCGCTGCAGCAGTACGGCCAAATACTCAACAAGCCCAGGACCAAACTTGATTGCAGATCCTGTAAATAAAGTAGAAATCCATATGAATGTGCATGGCCTCTTCAGAGTCCTTTCCCCCTCTGAAGATTTTCTCGGCTACTGCCTTTGAATCTCCTGCAGCGGAGACAAATGGTATCTGCTCAGTGCAGAGTTATCACAGCCCTTGCAGCTGTGGCAGTGGGGTTTTTCTTTTCTTTTTTTTTTCCTTTTTAACAGTGAATAATGGGTTTTCATCTGCTAAGACTAGAGCAGCCAACTTTTATCTCTTGTGGTCAGATGGACAGTGACATCTTTGCATCAAGGGGCTGTAGGTCAAACTTAATTGTGCTGGAAATAGGACAATGCAGATAATGGCTTCCCAGCAAAATTCTCTGCAGGGTTAGCTCCTGCCTCTAAATGAGTGCTTAAATTTGGGGACTGGCCTCTTCAACAAGTTTTGTTAAGAGGCCAGCTAGGAGCAACTTAAAACGGAGTCAGAGACCATGAGCAGCAAGGTATTGCAGGCTGGGTGGGGATGGTGCAGCTTATCTGTGCCCAGGCACGTAGCCACCCCACTCCACGCTCCCCTCTGTGCCACGGAACGTGACACACTCCCACCTCACAGGGACTTGGGATGGGAGGGCACTCAAGGGTCCCAGCTGCCCTGCAGCACGGTGGGACAGGAGGTGCTGGGAGGGACTGGTGGGTGCGATGCTTGCTGCTGGGAGCAGCTGCAGTGTGGCAGGGTCTGGGTGGACGGAGCTCCACCTTCCCCCAGGTCATGTGTCAGTCCAAGCACTGCCAGCAGCAGTTTGAGGTGCCAGCAGGTCCACAAGTCGGTGAGGCAGGAGGTCGTGTGTTTGTGCGCCTGCTGTGGGTGTATGTGCTTTGTGTGCAGCTGACGGGGTCCCTCCTGGTTTGCCTGGGCTGCCAGGTGATTGCCTGGGCTGCCTGGGGTGGGGAAACGGACACAGCTTCAACTGGGATCTGAGTTACTGGCTCAGCAAGGAGAAGTAAGGGTACCAAAAACCCCTCCTGGTTTCCCTGTTCCCAGACTTCTCCTCCATTCAAAAGTACCGTGTATAAAGACAGTGTCACAGTCCGGGAAACCCCTGCCTTGCACAGTTTCCTTCCTCTTTTCTTCTTCCTAAAATGCAGTGGCTTTGTCATTACACAACCACACAGTGTCCTCTGGGCAAGGAAAGGAGGACGTGCACGCCAGCATTCCAGCCAGACCGCTCCATTCATCATAGTCTCTGCAGACTCACCTCCCCAGGAGACCCTTCTGCTATGAGGAGGAGGGAGGGATCCTGCTTTTATCCTCAACCATTTTGTCAGGAGAATAGACAGTGCCTCCCGGCAAAGGCAGCTTTTAAAAGCCACAAACTTTCTAACTTTTTTTTTGGCCAAAATGTTCCTGATTTTAAGCAGATAAGGAGCAAGGGGAAACAGACTTGGAGTGCAAACGGAGGAGAAGAGGTGCTGCACAACACCAAACAACAGAGTTTTTAACTTTAGTAGAAATGTATTTTTCACAAAGAGGAAGACCCCTTCAAATCCCTCAAGCCTGTTTAGTCAGCTACAGGTCTGGAGAATAAGGGGCTATGAACACATTAGACCTCAACCCTTGGTTCTCCTCCCTCTGCTATCAGCAGGACAAGGACCAGGCTTTACCCTGAACTGTGAAACAGTTCACCCCGGTAAAGCGTGTTTGCTCCTCTCTTGGAGGTCAGGGCTTATTTACTGGCTGCTGAAGGGAAGCTGTTTTAGCCACAGTGCTGATTACCTTCCTCTAGAAATCCCCCTGAGGAGAAGCTGAGTAAGCTGAACCCGTGGATGCTGAGGCAAGAGTAATGCTTTCCTCCTAAAGCAGCTCTTGCCACATATGACCAGGCAGAAGGAAAAAAAAAAGAAAAAAAAAGAAAACAAGACAAACAACCAAACAAAAAACATGGAAAAAAAGAAGGGAGGGAAGGTGGGCCCAGGAAGATATTCTGTCACCATGTAGGCCTCTTGCTGCGTTCAGCTGCAAGGCAAAGCTGGCTGAAAAAATGGGAGGAATGTGCCTTTTTTTTTCACATAAGGACTGAGGCGCATCCATCCCGCAGTTCCTGTGGGCTTGGTTTTCATCCTTTTTTCCTAACTAACCAATCTGACTTTCTGCCCAAGTCCTGCAGGCTGGCTGGAAACGTCCTTAAGCATTTCCTCCTCCAGGCAAATGATCAGCAGCAGTGGGGGAGACCCCAAATGACACTTGGGGAAGGCATCTCAGCTCATGGACCAAAACTTCGGCTTCTGCAGTGCTTCAGAGCAGCAGAGTGCTACAGGGGGGGTTAAAAGGGACTAAGATGGGGAATACAACTGATTGTCACCGACCTTCTGATCAGTGTGTGGCCCTCTGAGTAGGTACACTTAGTGGAAATCAGGCCATGACAGTGTTTTCCACTTGAATCACTATGAAAGTGGGTGAGAAGAACTCTAGGGAAATTGGTATTAACCAGAAAATGGCATAAGGCAGTGCTGTGGGATTTTCCCCCCACCTGCCTGGGGACACCTTGCTGTGGTGAGCCACAGGAGCATCCCAGCCCCAGCCAGGCAGCTTGATCCTGGCTTGGACCCAGGAGTGGCAGAGGACACTGCCTGCCTGTGTTAGGCAGCTCAGAAACACTTTAATAAGACCCATCAGGTGTGTGCTGTGTTTGCTTTGGTCTGGCTGATTCCCTGGAAAACCATAGTCCAGGCCAAACGGGTGGCTCGGTGCTGGTGCTGGCACAGCTCCACCACCACAGCCTTCCATGGGAGCTGTGACAGCAGCCTCTCCTCTGATCCTGCAGCAGCCAGGCACCTCTAAAGGAAAAAAGGAGTGTGAGGACAGAAAGACAATCCTCCCGGCTGCTCCGGAGCCCACCAGAAAGCCCTGCCTTCTCCCCAGCATGTCCCATCAGGGGCTGTCCCTGGGGGGTATGGAAAAGCATCTTCCTTCCAAACCCAAGAACAGCAATTCATCTTTGCAAGTTACCACAGGAAACACTCTGCTTTCTGAGCAAAAACACTAAAAAAAAATAAAGCATCTGCGTGGCACACCCATTTGCTCTGAAATCCAGTATATCCAGCTAGAAAACTGCATCGGCTTGATCCAGGGGAAATTTTGCTTTGAGGATAGTGATTTCAGGCAATTCTTAGTCTGTATTTCTCTGCCCTGATCTGCTTCGGTTGTCTGACAGTTGCCTTCCCCCCTGGCTCAGAGTTTCTGCAAGTTTCTGTGTTTCTGCCCCCAACCCTGGCCCTCACTGAGTTGTTTTCCTGGGTTCTCACAGATGTTGTGGGTAACATCATACAGCTGCCATCCAAACCAGGGTTTGTCTGGCTGCCCCAAGGCAATTCCACACTGGCATCTGCTTTTTGCTCCTCCAAAGTGGGATCCTCTGCCACTTCAGAGTATGGATCTTCCCTTTCACAGCTCTTCTGCAAGTGCCCATGCTCAGTGCAGCACGTCACTGGTTACAGTGACTTCAAGGCAAATCCACCCTGTAGCTCTCTGCCTTCTAAGGATATGGAAGAAAGAAAAGCACTGACAGTTCAGCTATGACACAAAGCATCCATGAAGCAGAGAAGAAAGATCAGCTCAAACACGTGCATTACAGGCTTAGCTAATTAGAGTGTAAGTGGCAAAACCCTCCTTGATGAGTGGCAGCAGGTCATGAGAGCTGAGTCACAGAGACACCTATCTGTCAGCAGGTGACTGGGGAAACGTCAGCCATCTCTCGGAGGACCCACACATGTGATGGCACATGCCGCTCACATTGCAGATGTTCAGAGGGATCAGATTTAACTGAGCACGTTACTGAGGCGACAGCGGGTGGCTGTCACACCACGATTAACACAAGAAGTGAAGGGAGTCCTGTATACAGCACAGTACAGATACTTTTACTTTCAGCGCTGGTTTTGTTTATACAGCCTGGGTGTGGGCAGAAACCCCACCAAAACAAGTTTGTGGAAGGAACCTGGAATTTCCCAAGGTGAGAGCAGCAGGTTTAACTGACTGCGTTTCCGTTGAGCAGCTGGCATCCTTTCCAGCCCCCCCCAGCCTCCCCACCTCTTTGCAGGCTGAGCAGGGCTCCAGCTCCTCTGGCTGCCAGCCAGCCCTGGAGCTCAGCACCCATCTACCTGGTGCCAGGCCTCTTTTCAAGGTGAGCCCTTCCTTTGTACGTGAGCAGAGGCAACGCCTGTGTACCGGGACGGCCGTGCCACTGGTCTCCTCTCCTCCCTGGCGCACGATGGCCTGGGGGGCTGTGGGGGCTGGAGATTGGTGCTGCCAGTTGCCATGGTGAAGCACTGACAGCCAGCGGGCTCTTCTCCTAATTTTCTCTATTTTCCCCATTTCAATAGGGCAGACACTTGATTGTGCAAGTTGCTGTTTTGCCTGGCGCTTTCTTGTAGCAGCCCCACCTCCCAGCATGTCCAATATCCTTTTCCCTGCTGTCCTCCTGGCCTTGGCTGCTCCCTTGGGAAGGGCTCTCTCCTACCTCCAACCTACTCTCTGCTCCCAGGCATTTGCAGGCAGTCCTACCAGCTTCTCCTGCTCATTCCCACGACAAGCCTTCAGGGCCCTCTCTGTGCACAAACTTCACCCCTCTGTTCCCCTGGGGTCAGCAAAAGCCTGTTTGCTGCTGCTAGGAAGGGATGCTGCAGCTGCGAGTAATTAGGTGGATTTCTAGGAAGGGTTTCCTGCATTCATTGGGCCAAAAGGCCTTTTCTTCTGCTGGACCCAGCTCTGGAAGAGGTTTTTCAATCTCCCTGCTCTCACCTACCCCTCCCACTGGAGGATGCCCCCCCTCAGATGGTTGGTGGAGTAATTAGAGTGCAGTTCCCTGTGTTTGCTCCGGGCAAAATTATACAGGTTAATTTAAGCTCGTCTAAGCCACCCTGGCTGGTTCTGTCTGAACTGAACTAGGGGAAAGCTCATGCAATCCTCTCTGCCAGCCTCAACGCAGGTACCGCGGTGGCCAGGCAGACCAGGGTCATCAACTCATCCACCAGCAAAGCTGGGGCTGAAGCAAGCCCTGTCCTGGTGTTGCACTTCACCAGGGGCTGAAAACAGCAAACCAGCCCTATGCTAAATGGAGCCACTTGTCAGCTGGAAACACTGAGAACAGATTCTACCCTAACATCTGCCCCTCTTAACAGCCAGGCTCTCAACTCAACTGGGCTGGCTGTTTCCTAGGGTCTGGTGTGAACAGCACTGCCTTTTCACAGCCTTTCACTTTTCCCCGGAAATATGTCAAAGGTAACAGTCTTCAGGTGAACATATTAAACTTCCAGCTAGGGCACCCACCCAAGAAATGGGTTTCTTGCCCCTCAGCCAAAGGGCAGCCAGGCTTATCTCCATGGAAGATGAGCCCCAGCTCCCGAGGAGGAGAGAGAGTGAGAAGTGAGGACACACTGTCTCCTCTCCTTTCCTAATGCAGGGATTCAGGGATGTGGCGTAGGGTCGGAAATGGAGTGTGCAAGAGTGTGGGATTAGGTTGCTTGGCCAGGAGGGAGGGAAGATCTAGCAGTCCTTCCTCCCAGGAGGGTGCATGCGATGTCCATCAAAGGGTCCTCGGGTGAGGCATGCACCCACACAGACCCCTGGCTGCTCGGGGACTTCCAAGCCAAGCAGAGACAAGCCAGCAGCGAGCAGTACACATTGCAGGAGGTAAGGAGCTGCTGAGCACAGGCTTTCCAGATGACACGTTTGGATACAAGTTTCACAGCCTTCCGGCATCCTGATTTAGGGTCTTAAATCTCCTCTGGGATCTGTGCCCAAGTGCTGATTTCCGCTATGCTACTGGAGAACAAGTAGTTTTTCCTGAAGCTGGGGTGCGATAGCTGCTGTACTTCTGTGGCACTTCAGAATGACACTTCTGTAGGAGCTGCAGCATCAGCTCCAGCTGGGACTGAAATATACTGCTCTTAATTCTCCTGCTGCTGGGTAAAGTGACTATCACTAGTCACTAAGCAGAAGCATCTGCCTGCACAGGTAAGCACTACTAGTTGCCTCGGAGCCCCAGCAATGGTGAGGTTATACCCCAGTGTTTCCAGCATTGGTCGTGGCTGAAGACAACACACTGGACTGGAAAGACCTCTGGGTTGGTGATTACGGTGGCCTTATTAGGTGTCAAACTCAGCCTGTTGCTCAATGAGCTGTTTTCTTCATATAAACCAGTGTCCCTGACACAGCTTGGAGCAGCCCGGCTAGCTGCGTGGTGAGCAACGTGAGCAGCTCCCTCAGTGGCTCCACATGTGCCCAAGGCTGATCATTGCTGGCATAAATTACGGGTTTGCTCAACTCTGAGGATGAGGCCTCTGTTTTGCAGTGTAAGTGTAAGAAAACATGAGCTCAGATTGCCCCAAGCTCAGCTTTGATTCTCACCTTGCGCAAGCGTTCAGCAAGCGCGTGAGGCTACTGCAGCGCCTGCCAGAGAGACGTGCTGGGGCTGATGGACAAAAGCAACCTTGGAAGCTGTCACGATGTCCTGAATGCTGAGGATGTTGTTGCAAAATCGCCTGCCCGGGGCTTCCCTGCTCGTGTAACTTCTGGCACCACCTTCCTGCAGAGTTGTCTCTGGAGGCCAATAAAGTTTTCCAGCTCCTCCAGCAAAGCTTCTAGGAACAGACTTGTTTATCGTCTTCAAGCTGCTAAATGTAACTAAGCAAAACATGAGAGTTCAGTGAACTGAGAAACCTACTTTGCACAGGAGCTTGTGTGACCAGAGTGCTGAGCGGCTGTCAGAAGCCAGGACTGGCCACAGCTGGCAGCTCCAGGGTGGCAGCAGGCTGGGATTGAAACAGCAAAAGCAAACCCTGGTAGCTCTGCTCTGCAGCCTGGGTTGTGCCTGTCTCCAAGCTCTGGCATTACTAGGAGGCTGAAGCGTGTCCCTACAGGCATCTTGCCAAGAGCTGGAGCTAGGTTGATGGTCCATGGTTCAGGAAGGTGACTTTATTTGGGTGATAGAAAGGTTTGGGGGCAGGGGGATTCCCAGTTTTACATGTCATTTGAGTTTGGATGGCTGCAAATTCCTGGCAAGACAAAAGCAAGCTGTACCAGAATTAATGACAAGCTACTCCATGTGCAGTCCTGGCTTCTGAGTTAGTGGCAAGTTTCTGTCCAAACCAGGGCTCAGACCAGCCGAGAACACTAACAGCGTGCTGACGCGTGTGCGTGGGCATGTGGCAGGGGCCAGTGGGGCAGTGCACAGCTCCATCCTTGGCAAGCGATCTGCCAGGAAGGATTCTTCTGACCTTTTCCCTGGAGGAGATCCACTGAGCACAGACCAGTTACCCTGTGTCTGCAGCCTCCCTGGACATGCTCGCTTTCCAGCCTTGGAAATTTTGTCTGTGCTGAAGCTGAGGATTTGGCTGGCTGACATGGAGCAACCCCAGCAAAACAGCAGCTGTGACCAGTCACCTGAGTGTTTGGAAATCCTGGACTCTGGATTGCACAAGTGCAGCTGAAGTGCCCTGGCTGTACCACGCAGATCGTTCCCCTCGCGTGCCGCAGATCCCACGGGGGCAACCTGCCGAGCTCACCATGTTCACGCAACTTCTCTCAGCACAGGCGCCTTTATTTCAGGCCAGGAAACCCCAAACAGAAATAGGGCAACCCCTGCCTACCCAAGCGGCTTGCTGGGATTTCTCCCAAGCAATGCACTAGGGGTTTTTTGCAGCAAACCATGACCCAGCTTGCTTGCAACGGCAACGAGTTGCACGCTTTTCCTGGCCGCAGAGCCTGAGCCTACGGCTTGGATCCGGCGCTTTGGGACAGCTTGCAGAGGAGGCCCTGCCCCTTGCTGTCACAGGAAGGGCTGCAGCTCCCCATGGCTTTGGCCGGGAGCCACGGCTGACGTGCTTTGCTGCCGGCCCCAGAAGATCTTAGCATTTAGTTGAGCAGGAGCAGGCTAAAGTGGTGGAAGCTGGAGAAATGGTTTTAAACTGAGAGAGGGGAGATTTAGGTTAGATATTAGGAGGAAATTTTTCACCCAGAGGGTGGTGAACTTGTTGTCCAGAGAAGTTGTGGATGTCCCATCCCTAAAGGCATTCAAGGCCAGGTTGGATGGGGCCCTGGGCAGCCTGATCTAGTGGTTGGCAGCCCTGTCCACAGCAGGGAAGTTGGAACTGGATGATCTGTAAGGTCCTTTCCAACCCAAACCATTCTATGCAGGAGTGTTAGTGTAGAGTTCAGCTCCCTGCTCTTTAGCTGAGTGTTACCTAAGCCTTGCTCAAAGCATGTCTAGGTGAAAAATGCTGGATTCTCCTAGCAAGATATCTGTTCCTCTCCCGAGGGGCTGTGCCCATGGAGAGTTGTGGTTATGCCTTTTCCAGTAGAAGGGAGAGGGGGGAAAATATTCCAGCTGTTTCCCCCCACTATGGCTCCTTTGCAGAGCGGGTTTCTGCTCCCCAGTATTACAGTGCTGCCGAGGAAGCCTCGCTCGGTTATCGCACTGCAGGAGAGGGACAGTCTGCAGAGCCCCGTGTGTGCTCTGCAGGGGTGTGCTCCTTTCTGTGTGCCTCAGATCAGGGCGATGAAAGGAGGGGCCCCAGAGAGCGCTTTTCACAGCAGAGCTCTGCTGTGACCTCTGATCCTGATTCACCTCCTTCTCTCCTCCGTGCTGGCCAGCCTGAGCCTCAGCAGTCCCCTTTGCTTGCGTAGGCAGCTCATGCTCCCTGTCCTGGGCACCAGACCTGCTCAGTGGACTCCAGCAAGCAGGCTTGTAAAAGTGAGGCCATGCAATGCCTGTCATTACCACGCTTACACCTTTCCAAGGAGCTGGTCTTGTATTTCCCAGCACCACATCCCACTGCCTTTGCACATTTGTACACACAGAGGAGTCCTCTGTAAGATGGAACTGGCTTGTTTGGAAAATATCCTGCATTTCACTCTGCCAGCTGGTCCTGGAAAACAGCTCTGTGTGGCTCTGCACTTGCCGAGATGTGGTAAGCAAATCTCCAAGGAGTAACTTGAAAGAGAGATGGGGTTTTTCAGTGGATTCAGCTAAGTATGGGGAAGGAACACACAGCAGGGACCCGAGGTGGGAAGGAAACAGGAAGGTCTGTCACTGCTTTTGCATTTTACCCTCAGAGCAGCACTCATTTTTTTTTCCCTTAAAAGAAATAAAAGGCAAAGATGATTCATGTCCCATTCCCCAGCTTAGCCTTGAAGCAGCATGTGTGTGACTAAGGTCCTCGCTGCATCATTTCTCTCTCCATCTGATGCTGAGAAGATGGTAGCAGGGCAGGCTGTGATTAAGTGGAATTTCTCAGTGCTGAAAGATGTTTGAGAATGGTCCCAGTGATTAATAAAATTACTTGAGGGGCCATAGGAAAATCTGATCCTATAATTTTTTTTCTGAAGAGCACAGACCTTTTGAAAGCCCCGTGTGTGAAAGCTTAGAGAACGGCATTTCTGTAGAGTGCCTCTGCCAGCAGGGCTGAGCAAGGGTGAAACCCGCTGGCATGGCCAGGCCCCTACCCAGCAGGAAATCCTCCTGAATTCCCATGTAGCTCTGGTTACTGGAGTCCACAGCCTTGTACCTTACCTTATTGCACAATGCTGATGGAAGTCTGCTAATTTAGTAGAGCCTAAAGCACCGGAGGGAGGCCCAGTGCACTGGTGACAGCCCAAATCTTGGCTGTCCCAGCAGACATCAAAGTGTGTACATTTGCAGCTGGAAGCACCAACTGCTTGAACACTGTGGCTGCTGGTTTTACCAGTTCATATTCCTTGTGCCTCTGCAGAAGAGGGGACTGGTAGCACAGACTCTCCAGGGAGCTCTGCAAACACCTATTTAGGAGCAGTCCCTGCCCTGGGGAACCTGCAAAGCAAAGCTGAGGCAGAGATGCTGTGAGCCACAAGCCCAGTGTGGGCTGTGACTCCACATCCTACGGCAGCATTTTGTGTCTGCTGGTTTGGGGTGCCCTAAGGTGTGTGTAGCCTGCCCGGGTGAGGAGCAGCAGGGCTGCCCGGGGTGGCAGTGGCTTTGCCCCAGTCACACACACGGTGAACAGCAGAGATGGAGCCAGCCCCAGCCTTTGCCAGCCTGTGCCGCTGTTGTTACCTGAAGGTGCTTTTAAGGAGAGGTGATGTTTTACTTCCTCATTTTCCTAGGTGCTGTCAAGGAGCAAGCTGAGCCCTCCTGTGCTGCAGCAGAAACCATGGACTGTCTGTACCTCAGTTTCCCCACTGGGGACATAGCATTTGGAATACAAGTATTTTGAGAGGCTAATACCACATTCGGTCAGGCTCACTGCTGTTACTGCAATTCCTAATTTTAATTGCTGACAGTTTGCTAGCAAAAAGATTTCCTTCCCTCTCTCTCATTCCTTTGGTATTCATCAGCCTGTTCTGTCCCAGCTTCTTGCAGGGAGGCTTTTCTCCCGGGACATCTGCAGCCCCAGTTGGCAGATGCTGGAAGAATACAGCTCTTGCAGAGGCCCCTCCCGGGGACTCTCAAAACTGTGCCAGCAACGTATCTGACCTTGCAGGTGAGATCTGTGAGGTGCTGTGCAGGGACAGAGGGCCCAACAGGTTGCCATTTAGCAAAAGGGAGATGCTCTGGGTTTATGCAGGAGGAAGTTCCTTAGGTGTGTGATTACAGCTGTGCAAGGAATAATTTGGCTGTCAGCAGTAAGAGAGAGAGAGACACCAATGTAGCTGCCACACTAGGTCTGAGAAGAATTATCTGCAGCTTGATGCAGCTCATGCCGCATGCACACAGTTAAAATAATTTCCTCTTTCTTCTACATTTCTTGTAATGCTAAAGGCAGCCGTGTGTGTTGAACTCTCACTTTTAAGAGCAGATCTTCAGTACATATTTCAGTCATGTCTGAGTAGGAGCCAAAAAAACTCCAACTGATGTTGACGGGATAAAGGGACATACTTCCCAGCCAGGAGAGCAATCGTTGCAGCAAGATCCATGTCAATCATAAGTCCCAACCACGCAGCTCCCTTATCCCTGTGCTCAGGAACTGCAGAGCTGAGCAGGTTCCCTGCTGAGGCCTTGATGTCTTGCAGATATTTGCATTTACCATCACTGCCTGTTTTTCTCACCACTGCTTCTTAAAAAAAGACAAAATGAAATCCCATGCAAAGCAGCTCAGTCACTGCGACATCTTGCACTTTCCTTTCTGAAGAGCTCCTGGAATCTCAGCTCAGAGGTGGTGAGCTCCTGCTCGCTTCAGTGGAGGTTGAAAGATGCTTCTTTGCTTTAACCCTTTAAAGGGTGACATTTGCAGTGCTTGCTCTCATTCTGGAGCTTGCTTCCTTCTGATTGTTGTGACTGTTTACATCCAGTGTTGGTGAGTTATGCCCTGAACTCTGGATTTCCACATGCTGGTGGCAGACCGATGAGGTTAAGTGGGGCTGTGTTCTGCATGCTTCACTGTTCTCACACATCTTGTCTTTGACTTCCTCCTGTGGTTTGCTGAAGCAGGTCCCCAGCAGCTAACAGGATAGGGCTTGGGGTGCCAGGCAGTGGAGGGCTGCAGGGATGGGGACACCTCCTGCTCTGACCACAGGCTCTGACATTAGGAGCACTTGTGCCCAATGGGGGACCGAGCTGCCACCAGGAGCAAACAGCAACGGCTTTGCGTGTGTCCCAGCACTGCCCTTTGGGCTAAGTGATGATGAAATGTGATTAAAAAGTCTGCCCTATCATTAGGGCACACTTGCCTTTTAGTTCACCCTTGAAAGTCTTTTGCAATGGGGCCCAGCAGTGCTGCATCCTTCTCCACCTCTGTGCTGGGCCAGGGTCATGTCCTGCCTGGGGCAAAAGCTCTTGGTCTCCTTGTGGTGCCAGTGGGCAGATGTGGGGGAACAGACACTGAGGGACGGGATCACTTGTGCCTTGCCAGCCCCCTGCGCAGCAGCAGCATCTTCACTGATGCCGCGTTTGCCTGTGTACCCCAGCTCAGGTGGAAGGCTTGTCACTGCCTAAAGGGAGGCTGCTCCCAAATTATTTCTTTGCCATCCTCAGAGACAGGACTCAGATACTCTGGGAATTGGAGATAGGGATGATATTTCATGTGCCATTAAGCAAAATGATTAATAAAGCTACATGGAGCTGTCTTTATCCTGTGCTTACAAGGAATATGCAGTTTCTATTGACAGCATTCAAAGGCTCAGCTGTAAACCCAGTGAAGCAGAACAGCTGCAGAGATAACATTTTTCTTATGGTGATGTTGAGAAGCCATGTGTGGTGACATTTCATGACGAATGTGCTTACAGCGCAAGGGACTTGTCTCCAGGAAGAGGACACACTGATGTGTCTTTGCTTTATTGCTGAATGAAAGCATCTGCGTGGGAAATACCTAACACTCCCTGGGTCATGTGCGTTGGCTTCACGCCTTGGGCTGAATCAGTCTCCAGACATAGTCATGGGCAAGATGTCTGGCAGCAGGACACTGGCTGGGGTCAGAATCGGCACTGGTTTACCTGCCGGAAGCCATACGCTTGCCACAGATTGATTTGCAGCCCCAAAACTTTCAGCACAAGAGTGCCCTCAGGATCAATTTTGAAAATTCCACCTCCTGTGAGCTGAGTTTTCTTCTGAGTATATTTAGAGCAGCCAAAAGATGGAGTTGATGGGTGGAGGGAATAGGAAGTACCTGTGTGAGCGGGGTGGGTGCTGTGATGGTGAGAGGCAGCCAAGCAGACCTGATGGGAGGCTGCTAGCTGTAAGGCTAACTGAAGACTTGCCCCTACACAAACACGAGGAGTTTAATAGCTGTTATATGGATTACAATTGGATGCAAATTTGGGGGTTGGCTTTTCAGAGATGACATGGTAAGCCCCATGTTGGAGGTATGTCCAGTTCACATGACTCAGGAGAAGAGTGGGAGAGGAAATTCTGCTATGTTGCAACTGCAAAAGCTTAGGAGAAAAAAATTTTCAGGTGAGTGAGAAAACAAACACCCAAAGTTTCCAGTGAGTAAGAAAAAATGAAATAAATTCTTGTTTTCTGAGTCTACAGAAGTTATCTGTTTCAGCTGGGAAGTTCTCATCATACAATTTTTTAAACAATATAGTGTTTCTAACTGAAACAAAGCAAAGCATTTCCTTTGCAAAATGGAAAAATGGGCTATTTTGAATTATTCCACTTGCTCTTAAATTCAAAGCAGAAAATGTGGAGATATTGACACTCATTCCCAGGATGCTGCGGTGCCGCTGGGCTCACACCTTCTGCATACACAAGTCTTTGTGAGAAATGTCTGTGGTCCTACTTGTGGCACAGAGCTGCCATGTGCTCTACAGAGATGCTCTTCTCTAATTTTGTGCAGGGCATGGATGCAGCTCAGTCCTCTTGTCTTCTGTCCCTCAGCACAGCTGTTTTTAGGAAGAGGCTTCCCAGAGCACCATGCCTCAGAAGGCTTGGTCATGCTGCTGTGTGCCTGGAACTGCTTGTGGAAGGAAGCCAACTGCCAACTAACCTGCGCAGCTTCCCTTTCCCGCTTTGCCTGGACTTCTCTGAAAAAGAAAACAAAGAGTTATCAGTTTCTTGCTCCACAAGTCACACAGAATCACAGAATGTTAGGGATTGGAAGGGACCTTGAAAGATCATCTAGTCCAATCCCCCTGCCAGAGCAGGAACCTAAATGAAGATTTGCCACCAAGATGATTAAGGGAGTGGAGCATCTCCCTTATGAGGAAAGGCTGAGGGAGCTGGGTCTCTTTAGCTTGGAGAAGAGGAGACTGAGGGGTGACCTAACTAATGTTTATAAATATGTAAAGGGCAAATGTCAGGAGGATGGAGCCAGGCTCTTCTCAGTGATGCCCAATGATGGCAAGGGGCAATGGGTGCAAGCTGGAACACAGGAGGTTCCGCTTAAACTTGAGGGGAAACTTCTTCATGGTGAGGGTGACAGAGCACTGGAACAGGCTGCCCAGGGAGGTTGTGGAGTCTCCTTCTCTGGAGACATTCAAAACCCACCTGGATGCCTTCCTGTGTAATCTCGTTTAGGTTCCTGCTGCGGCAGGGGGATTGGACTAGATGATCTTTCGAGGTCCCTTCCAATCCTCAACATTCTGTGATTCTGTGAAGTCCCTCAGATACAGGAGCAGCTCCCAGAAGGAACTGGGTGATGGGATCACCTTGGGAGTCAGCCGCATGGAGAAGAGAAGCTGGCTTTGCATGCCATCACCCAGGGGCAAAACACAGTCCTGGCCAGAAGTACTGACCTTTCCTGGACCTGCTCACCTCCCTTCCTCTGGGACAGAGCCAGAGGGCAGGATGCCATGGAGAAAGCCTAAGTATTTCTGTGTGAGAAGTGCTACTGCTGGGCTGTGAAGGGCACAAGACCACATCAGCAGTGGACCTGGGGGACCTGCTGGACCCGTGTCTGCTGCTGGTGGTGTGGCACCTAGCTTTGCACCCCAGTGGCACTGCTGCCGTTTTCCCCTCTGCCTGCTCGCCATTTCACAGTTGTTGAACGTGCCCTCGTGCCGTTTGGTCGCCTGTTTAAACCCAGCCGGCCGCAGGCAGAGCCTGCCAGCCTCCCAGACCGCTGCCGGCTAACCCTGTTGGTACCCAGTTGTTTCAGTTTCTACAGGTTTGAGCACTGTCCTGCAAGTGATTGTCAAGGCAGGAGACATGTGTGAGCTGACCCTGGCCGCAGTGGGGTAGTCCAGCAGCTCAGCACCCTGCTGCTGCCGGGGCTCAGGGCTGCAGGGACAGGAGCATGGAGAGGTCTGGGGTGGATGGACAGACAGATAGATGATGTTGGATGTTTTACTACAGATCAGGAAATTCCATAGGCTGTTTGAGAGGAGGTGGAGGTCAAGTGTGCGCAGGGGCAAGTAGTTGCTGTGAATCCCCCTCCTCGGGAGGGTTTTCCCCAAGCCACGCTCGGCACAGCCCCAGGTAAGGAGCCTCCATGCAGCATGGGGGAGGGCTTGTTTGTTTGTTTGCTGGGGCAAAGTGTCTCAGAGAAGCTGCTGCCAGGAGTCAGATCTAAGGTTTTGAATGAAATCCAGAAACGTCAGCCTTGATGCACACCAGAATGGAGACCCATCCACTTAGAAAAAAATGAAAGAAGAGGGTGGTTTTGTTGTGCACAGGCCAGGCAGCTATCCTTACCGACTCTCAGTCCTTCTCAGCTCAGCACGCACGCCGAGCTTTGACTGAGACACGGTGTGTCCTTTCCCCATGCAGAGATGAAAAACACCAGGCGGGTCCTCCCACGCTGCATGAGCGAACACCACGGGCTCTCCTTTAACACCACGGGCTCTCCTTTAACACCAGTCAGGGCTCCTCCGGGGAGGCCACGTCTCGCTTGACCCCTGGGCACTCCTCAGTGCAAACCAGGAGTGTTGCTCATGCGGAGCAGCAGCGCTCACGGAGATCTTCTGTAGGGCCCTGGGAAACTCCCTCCTCTAAGCTACTGAAATCCAGGGGTAATAATTAACCAAGTGAAGTTTTGCACTGTAATTGTAGCTGTGTGCCCTTCGTGGGGTGCACGTATGTTAAAAATATTTGCATTTTAAGGCTCTTTCTTGCAGCACTTTGCACACGTTTGCTCGTATTTTGCTTTCAGCCAGAGGGATGAAGAACTTCCCGTGAAAGATGTGCAGGAAAATTAATCTGAATTAGCTAAAACTGGGAATGGGAAAAGGATTTAAATTAAAGGGGTGCAGGCCTGTTCCTTCAGAGCCGGGAAGCCCCTGGGGGTGCCAGTGGGCAGGCAGGAGGCTGCACTCCTGCTGGTGGACAGGCAGTGGAGCCCAGTGCCACGGCTCATGGCTGCTGGAAAGGGGGAAAACTGCAGAAAGGAGTGAGTGGGGAAAACCCCAGCTCTCTTCTGACAGGGGCTGGAAAGTCTTGTTTGGAAAATTGGACAAGGAGGTGGTCCTGGGAAAGTCTGAGCCCTGGAGCAAGAGGGAGGGCAGTCAAACCTCCACGGTGTTGGAGGGAGTTTCTGTTTCAACCCCTCTGTACTTTGGCTGCTTACATGATGGCCTGATAGATGTGTCAGCGTTTAAAGGGAGCCTTTGGGCCCTGATGTTAATGCTTCAGAGAGCTGTCTGAAGGGACAGGGAGGTGAGAGGTACCAGAGCTGTGACAGGCACCTGCTGCAGACCGGGAGAGGCTGTGCAGCAGCCGTGCCCGGTGGCGTGTGCCGTCCCAGCCAGTGCGAGGGGACAGGACTGTCCTGCTCCCTCATCCCTCAGGATCCTGCGCAGCTCTCGCTTTCCAGCAAAGCACTGGTGCTGGGAGCACAGCAAAGCTGGAAAAGCCCTTCCTCCACCCTCCTGTAGTGAGGGCGAGCTTTCGTCCAGGGAGAGGGTCCTCCCCACCATCCCCACACTCCATTCTGCAATTTTTTCTTATAGGAACAACCTGATGCTTAATTATTTCTGCAGCTCAGCTTCTGAAGAAAATTGACCTGTGCTGGGCCCCTGCCTGGCCCAGAGTCCACAAACATTAAAGGCTTTCCATTAAAACAAGTCTCAAATGATATTTCTTCTCCTCCTTGGAGATCACAGAGTCTTTCCTCAGGTTTGTTGCTGGTTCCACCTTTCCCTTTCCTCACTCAACCTTTGTGCTCATCCAAATCTGAACTGAAGCTGTGGGGCAAAGCCAGCAGCAGTGGGGCTGCGACTTTTGGGGATAGATTAAGGGTCCTGGTGGCCTCACTGCCTGCTGGTGCATCGAGTCCCGCTGGGACAGGCAGGTAGTTGTGTCCACCAGCTGGGTGCAGGGTGCATGGTTGGTAAACATTATCTGTTGGCCCCTATCTGGCCCTATAGTTCTTCTTGGTGTGTGAAATGCCAAGTAGTTAATAGGGAGCCCCTTCTTAACGTCAAAAGGCTGAAGGATGAGGAGAAGGACAGCAAGAGTTAAGGCCCCCAAGTTAGGACTGTGGCCCCTTGTGATGTCCAAGCCCATCAGCAGGCAGGCGTGCAGGCAGCTCCTGGGGCTGCCAGTCCCACCTCTCTGCTGAGGGAGCTCAGACACCTACACCTACGTGTCAAACAGCCCAAGCTGTGTGAGAGGAGCACGCTGCACCATAACCCGAGAGCAGCAGAGCGAGCAGGCAGGGAGGGCGGTGAGAGGTTTTTGCTCACAGCTGCAAAGGTCAGGCTGGCACTGGAGCCAGTGGGAGGACGCAGCCTCCCCGTTCATGTCCTGAGATGCAGGGTTGCCTTTTGCCCTTGTCTTTAACACTTTACAAAGCTGCAGTGAATGGAACAGAAGGGTTTACTGGGGGAAAATCAGGCCCTGGGCTCCGTTCTTCACCATCGTCGCCCCGGCAGCCTGCATTTTATCTGTCACCACCATAAGGTACTTGAGAAGTCCAAGGCTGATGCCGAGTGAGCTGAAAGGCAGGAGAGCAGGGACTGAAGGTGGCCCCTGGGTTGTGTTCAGGGCAAGGAAGACCTGTAGGGAGGTAAAGTGCAAGGAGGAAGAGGAGGGTGTGGGAGGAAATGGGGACTTCATCTCTTTGTGCACAATATAAGGAAGTATGGGAATATCCCTGCGGGATTATCAAAGAGATTTACAAGAACGAGCAGCAGGGAAAGGCTGGAAACAAAAATGCAGCCTCATGCTGTGCAATGTCATGATGAGTGAATGAGCTCATGGTGAGCTGGTGTTGCAGGAGAAGAGGGAGGGGTGACCTGCAGAAAGGTGCTCACCCTGGAAGGGAGAAAAGAGCAGGCAAAGGTGGATATGGGTGCCAAGGGCAGCAAGAACAGAGGACACAGGCACGGCAGGAGCTGAGGAAAGGAAGGAGGTTAATGGAGGGTCAGAGTCAGGAAACTAAAACCAAACTTCAGAGAACCTTGACCTGCAGCAGTATGGCAGCTCTTGAAGCTTGCTGAGCTACCCAGGACAGGTGGTGAAGGTGCTGGGAGAGAATTTTGAACCCTGGGCCAGCACAGGGGAGCACTGGCAGGGAGACAAGCAAGAGCAAGCTCTGCTAATAGCAGCCGTGGTGGCTGAATGAGGAAAAGGCGATGCTGGCAGAATAAATGCGTAAGGAGTTCTTGCTCCAAGTCCTACAAATGGGACTGTGCAATGTTATCTTCCAGAGTGCCAAGAAGGTAGCATGAAGGTTATCACCAAAACCACTCTCAGAAGACCTTTCTAAAGGCATAGGTGTGGAAAAGCCAGAGACAGGCAGGACATGTAGCAGTGAAGGGCGCGTGTTCGAAACTGGGGGTGTGGGGTGGTGACCTACAGTGGACAATCTCATATCATTAAGTGAACAGGCAAAGCTCTGCACTCAATAGCCCCATGTTAGCAATGCACAAATATACAACGTGCCCCAACCTATTTTGCTAACAAACACATATTCTCACATCAATCTCTGTCCTACTTGCTTTACCTGCGGTTCCTCTGCATACAATACTGGGTTACTTTTGCATGACTGGTGGAGGCAAACAGTAGCATAACCAGCACGCTGCGGTACCTGGGCAATGATTTGTTTAGCTGCAAAACTTCCTTGTAAAGCAAAGCATTTGCTTAATTTATTAAGTCATTCTAGAATTCTTGCAAGATTATAGCAGCACCTTCCTAAGATACCATTTGTCTGAGTGTTGCGATGTGCAGCAGCGAACATACTGCTGCCTCTGAAACTACCAGACCAACCTGGTACTACTGATAGCTGCACTTTCCTCCCTCACTCTGGCCTTCGAATACAAAGTATTTGCATTCAGATGGTATCTATTTAAATATTTGCATACCAAGTCCAGCCATGTACCCGAGCACTTCCAGAACACTGATATCTGTAGCAGGTGAATGCCTCCACGGGGCCTGGACAGCATTTCCAGCCCCTGTTTTGCAAGGGGGAAAGTGGAGCGTAGCTAAGGAGAGGAACATTCCCTTTTCTATTTCCAGCCGTGGCAATATCATGTTTAGTCAAGAAGGGCTGGAAGTCACTCGGGATTCTTTGCTGGCAAAAAACCTGCATCAGCAGGTGGATAACCCCACACCCCCCCCAGTCCCCATCCGCAGCTCAGATTTAGTGGTCGTTCAGAGCACAGGGTGAGTCCCCAAGAAGAAGGGTTTGGCAGGTTCTCACCCAGCCCCACACCTGGAAAACCTTGAGGTTTGCAATGCAGGCATGGCCCTGTCTGCCAGAAGGAAGTTTCAGTGCGTACACCTGGGCTGTGCTCACGCAATGAGAGTGGAGGGGAAATAAAAATGACTCAGGATGACAATTTCATATAATCCTTTCCACGATGGCCTTTGGCTCCCATGCAAATTAGGAAGCACCCAGCCAGCTGTGGTGATCTTCCTCATACCAGAGAGCCCTCCTTATAGCAGGTCCAGTGTCAGGAACCCCTTGGGAAGAGCAGGGCAAGAAAGGGAATGGGTGTCCCTGTGCACCCTGGAGCCATGGCCACTCTGGTGGCCTGAGCCAGGCTGGGTGCCAGCAGCACAGAAGTCCCCTGGCCAACAATCTTGGCAGAGCTCAGTCCTGCCCTGTCCCTATCCAGGGGGTTACAGCACAGAAGGAACAGGGGCATGGTCACCCATCACACAACCCACCCTTTACATGGTCACACAATGGGCTAAAACCCATGGCTACAATTAGTCCTATGCTGCAACATGCTGCCACCGGATAATGAGGTGCAGGTGAGGATTTGAGTGAAGTGATTCTGTCTCTGTGAATGCTGTAGAGAAACATGCAGGGTAACTGAAGTGGGTTAAAGCCACATCCTCCACCGCTGTGAACTGGAGAAGGAGAGCTGCAGCTCCCACAGCGGGGAGGGCGGGGGGCCCCGTGCCTGAATTTCAGGGGTGGAAGGCAGCAGCACTTGTTCCTGGGTGTGTGCTCCCTCTTCCCGCGGAAATCCCCTTTGGAAAATCCAAAGGTGTCACAGTTCAATCTGGAGCCGGAGCTGGGTGATGATAAATGAGAGGGTGAGCAGGCACGGGGCTGCGCTGCAAACCTCCAGCCTCCCTCGGCAAGTCCCGGCTGAGTATCGGCACTGGAACAAAAGGTGCCATGAAAGCGGACGAGTGGGTGCTGCCAGTCAGCCTCAAAACCCCTCAAAACCCCCAGCCCACTCGGTGGCCTGGTTCTTGGGTGGTAGAGGGGGAATCCCAGTCCCCTGACCCGCCTGCAGCAATGGGCACAGGAAACGACACCTACGTCTGCTTCCAAAATTAGCTGCAGCAAAAGGGCTGAGAGCTGCTTAGCTGTCTTACTGCTGCCGAGGTGAACCACCTAAAACCCCTGAGCCTGTGACCCTATCCATCTAGTAGGTGTTAAACGTTTCTTAAAAAGCAAAGCAGGTGGATTCCCACGTATCTCAGGACAAGGAGGTGGGCAATGAACCATTTCAGAGACCAGGTACAGTAATCTGACTTTTTTTAATAAATACATCTCACATGTACCAAAATAATTATAAACAGAAAATGTACAATATTTACACAATATACAATTGCTAAAAAGTGTAGCAATTATGACACACATGATGTGAAACACACTGTTTCCAATGCCCACAGTTAACATCATTGCTACTTTCTCCTAACAGCCAGGAGGTCGCCAGTCCCTTGGCTAGACTCCTCCGCCCGGGATGCCCCAGGGAGAGCTGCGGAGGTTGGTCGGTAAAGCCAGGGAGCACCACCAGCCCAACACAAACTTGTACACAGTCTCTGAGAAGATGGGGTGTTGGTGTGAGCCTGCCTTGCCAGGAGAGGACACGTGTTCCTTGTGGTGCTTAATGCCACAAGACAGCTCTCTGTAACTAGCAGGTTGGATGTGTAGTCTGTTACCTTCACAGGGTTGAGAAGACTGGCTCTGAGGCTCTTTTATCAGGTGGTGTGAATAATCACAGATCTCTACTGATGTTACACATCCCACTCCTGTATTTAAACACAGGCCAGAACCTGGAACCGTCCTGTTAGAATTATGCACTACTTGCTGGGCAGTGTAGTATTTTCCTCCTGGTTTTTCGCTCTCCATTGAGACTTTCTTTTTAAATGAAGAAAGTCAGTCCTTTTTGTACACATATGTACACAGTCACTTCTCTTCACAGAAAGCTCTGCTTTAAAACGACAGCTTTCGTCCTCCAATAAGGCAGTCATCATACATAAGCTGCAAGAAAAAACAAAAGGCTGTTAATGCAAGACTCTTACTGGGAGTATTGTATCCACTCTGGGATAACTGCCAAATTCTGCATGCCCTGACTTCAGAAGCGTTTAAAATTTCTACACCAAAATGGCTACGTTTGCCATTTAACAGCACTGAGAATGTTAGAAAAACAAGTGCTGGGGAGGAGAAAACCACCCATTAAGTTTAATTTTATCTCATGAGGTTCTGTAGGTGTCAGCAACAGAATGGTGTTCAGAGAACCATGTTGTGTGAATTTAACCTCCCTTCCCTCATGTTATTTTTAAATTTTATTCTTAAATTTATTCTATTTATATGCTTCCCCAAATGCCATCTTGCTGATAGCTGACAGCATAACCTTACGGCTGTTTATACCCATCTGTTATATAGGTAAGAAGCCACTGGAGCACGTCATCAGAGCAGCACCAACAAAAAAAGCTACAAAGGGCAGGATTTTCCCCTTCTCCTGAGAAGGTACGAATAGCTACTTACTTCATCCTCTGTGAGTTCCGGCTCCGATTCACTGCTGTCCTCGTCCTCGCTTTCTGGCAACATCTGCAGGTCGGCTGTGGTCAACTGCTTCAGCTGTTCCTGTATGCTGGAGTTGTCTCTTCCCCACGTGAGCTGATAGGGGGAATAGCCCTGGTAGGTCACTTTGTTCACGTCCGCCCCATGTTTCACCAGAAGTGACACCAGGTCTGAATTCTGCAGGTCGACAGCCAAATGTAGTGCCGTTCTGCCATTGCACGGCTCCTGTGTGAAAATAACACAAGGTTTGGCACGTTAGAAGAGCCAGAGTCGGTGCCAGACTTCTTGATTCTTATGACTACACAGCCCTGCTCAGTTAAAGTCACAGTATACATGACATACCTGAGCATTTACATCTGCTCCCAGGGACAGCAAGTATTCAACAATCGCCAGGTATCCTTGAATAGATGCCAAATGGAGACACGTATGTCCTGCAAAACACAAATGAAGGGAAAAATTTTAGTAAGTCTAACCTAATGCCCTATCATTCAGTTGAAGTCAAGATGACAGGACGGGACAGTATCTAAGTTTGTGATTCATCCATGGCAAAAGGGTGTTTTCCAAAGAGCTCTCCAGCTTCCAGTAAGTATGAATAACAGGGCTGGATTTTGGAAAGATTTCTTAGAGGCTTCATTCCAGTGTTTGACTGCAACTTATTGTAACCCCCCCCAAAAAGGAGCACTGCAAAAGTACTCACTCAAAATTAAAAAATCAAAGCCTTGAGAGCCAATGATCAACAGTGAGGAGGTCTACAAGACAGTGACATTTTAAAGAAGTCAGACACTGCTGTGTGCTTTGGGCTCCTCAACCCTCAAATGGACATAACGATCCTTTTCCATCTCTCCAGAGATCTTTGAGCTCTACAGGACGTCAGCCCTACCCTCAGTACAGCACACCGACATCGATGTACAGCAGCATGTCCGTACCGTTGTAGTTGGTGGCCTGCAGGACAGCGAGGAGGTGGTGCGGCTGGCAATACTGTGTGAGGACGCTGACGCTCCTCAGGGAGCCCTGCTGGCAGGCAATGTGCAGGGGGGTGTTTCCTCGGAAGTCCCTGATATCCAGGTCACATCCGGCCTTCAGAAGATGCTCAGCAATTTCAGGCTGTTCAGTGATCACTGCCAGGTGAAGAGGAGTCTGCAGGCAAAAGAGAAAACACAGACCTGTAAGTTACACTGCAAAACTGGACAAGCAGACCCCTCGATCACTTGGCAACTGGTGTCCCCAGTTAAAAACACACCCCAGAAACTCCGTTCTTTCTGCTTCCTGACACATTGCATAATTGCCCTTGAGTCTGGAAGTGATGAACTGAGGGCTCTCTGGATACTGAACAGTCAATCCAGATGAAGGGTATCATTAGCATCCCAATAAAGAGGGATGCAACCCATTGCATCATATTTGAAAAATGCAGGTGTCAAACGCCACTCCTGGGGGAGAGGAAGCGCTGTAGTAACAATGGCTGGAGCCAGCTGGGGACTTTCCTGAATGTAGCCTTTGATTTAAGTAGGCTTTGATTTAATTGATTCCATCAATTAAATTTATTTTTTTTTAAGGACCTTTTGGAGGGGAATTTCCCAGAGAGCTTTTATGGGGGGAGGGGGGAGGCGGGGCTGCTCCAGATTTGGGGCTGCGGAGGTGAAAGTACCTGGCTGAGGTTGTTCTGGAAGTTCAGGAAAGCACGGTCCCCAGCCGTCTGCTGGATCACCTCCAGGCTCAGGGCTTTTTCCTCGTGAATAATCGCCAAGTGGAGAAAGCTGCAGAAAATAAATAAATAAATAAATAAGTAAGTAAATCCACCGAGGTTAAAAGTCCGAAATCCCACTTTAAAGGCCCCAACTGCCCCAGGTGGGCAGAGGGGCGAGGCGGGC
>NW_010326713.1:0-1153 GCF_000700745.2 Antrostomus carolinensis | reverse complement strand
AATCACCAGGAGTGCTCTTTCTCTGAGGGATTTTTTTTCGGGGATTATTTTTTTATTAATGTGCTGTAGTATAATTCGGTGCCTCAGCTGTGAGTTTAACTCTTTGAGAGGTGTGAGAGCCAGGATGCCCTTGTCTGCCCCCTCTTTTGCTGGTTTGTTTGCCAGTTTATCCCGTGCCTGGGCTGCAGTGTTTCCAAACTGGTGACCCTTGCGGTGCACTGGTGCTACTCTCTCAGGTTCCTGCACTGCTTGTCCAGTTTGCTCTGTGAGCAGACGCCACCCCAAAGGCATATTTAGAATCAGTCCATGGATTTACCTTCTCTTGAGATGTCTCAAGAGCTTTCTGGATGGCAATTAGTTCTGCTTTTGTGCTGGTGTCCCTGCAGGCAATGCTTCAGCTTCAGGTACCTCAGGGGGGTGGTGACCGTATATCCAGCCATTTTCTGTCGCACGTTAACGAAACTATTTCAGTCCGTGTCCAACTCCAGCTCTGGGTCAGTGCGTGGTTCCTTGAGGAGTCATTAATTATGTCCCAAACTAAAATTTTAAGGGTTGCAAAAAGGGCCGATTCTTTTGCTTCCCTGTAGCACCAACAACACTTACAGTTTTGTGACCAAAATTTCCTTTGCAAGTGTTAAGTAGGGAATTAACGGCTCCTGTATTAACTAAAAATTCCATTTCATCATTGGATGTTATTATTTTAATGGCACATAGAGCTGCGTCCAGTTGGAGGACATTCCTTTTTCTAATGTCCTTTGGTTTTTTTTTTGTAAATCGTACACTGATTTTCTTTTTTTGGGACAGGGATGTATAAAAGGAGGGGGGTTTTCCTGTTCCCCTCCCTTCCTCTGCAAGCTCCTCCAGAAACCTCTTCCTCTGCAAGCGTCTCCAGAAACCTCTGTTAAATTGGCAATTAATCTTCTCTCCCTCAGATTTTTTTTTCTCTCCCTTCGGGCTTGCTGCAATTCCTTTTCTTTTTCCCTGTTGTTAAAAACCGTTTAAGCTACTTCTGACGTTTTTCCAAATCCCTTGAGTCTGCTTCTTCTAATTTTGACGTTTCTTTCTAATACCCAGAGGTGATTGCTTCACAAACTATAGATGCCAATGGAACAGCCTCCTCTAGCTTTTCAGGATTTAAATGAGTATATTTTCT
>NW_010326712.1:0-498 GCF_000700745.2 Antrostomus carolinensis | reverse complement strand
GGTGTAAGTTTTCTTGTTTTTCTTGTGATAAGATTATCCACAACAATATTTAATTATTAATCTTCCTTCTTATTCCATTTCTTCCCTTTATTATACTCAGAGAGTGTGCAAATGAGACTCAGTTCTTTCTGTGTATTTAAACAGATTAAATGACCCTGCAGCAACTTTTTTGTCTATGTTCCTTCCTCTGTGACCTTTGTAAAGTTTCATGGAAGTACCTTTGTGCAGAGGTGGAGTGAAAAATCCTCCCAGCACAGCAGCACTGCCAGGGAGCACCAGTGCTTGGTCTTTCCAGAGCTGCTCGCTTTCCACTGCCACACTCTCCTTCTCAGCCCCTCTCTTGGTGCAAGGCCCGAGTGCTCTGGCAGTTTGGTCACAGTCCTGCTGCATGGTAGTCCTGCAGACAGGGACAGGCCATGGGTGTAGTAAGATAGGATCTGGCGACCGGAAGATATCGCGCTGTACGTAAAGGTAAGACACCCCCCTCTCTCTCCTAGT
>NW_010326711.1:0-12401 GCF_000700745.2 Antrostomus carolinensis | reverse complement strand
ATTCGTCATTTTGGTGATCCTCCTATTAGTGCCTTCTTTGCTATCATGTCTGCAAAGGGCCCTGCAGAAGATGGTGAACAACACCTTTGTGGTATAAAAACAAAAAGGGGGAATTGTTAGTGCTTTAAGAGCCAAAGCTGCAGGCGGCTTCAGCCTTGAGCAATTGATTCCTGACCTTGAGTGAAAAGTAAAACAAAGTGGAAAAAACAAGAAAGAATGTGTGTGAGACAGGATAAGGATGATTGTGAGCTGTAATTAGTAACCAGTCAGAAGTAAAAGAATGGCTCTTGAACAGGTGGAATTATCCAATCATGTCGATTGTTTAGATACATGTGTGATAAGGGGGAATGAATCAAAAGTGAGAGAGTGCTGCGTGCTTGGGGCGTGGGGAGGACAAAAGGATATATAAGCAGTGCAAAGCTTCAATAAAGTGCTGATGCTTGATGCCTGAAGACATCTCGGTGTTGGTCATTTCTTCATCCGCTGCAGTCATCCAGTTTGACTGCAAGCAGTCTGATTAGGCAGCAGGAGCCACGTCCAGCTGCTAAGCAACTGCTGTGCGGTTTAACCAAAATTGTTGGAGTTGTCACAGAAAGCAGCTTATCAGCCTTGGAGCTGCCAGTGCTGGAGACGTTGTTTTGCTTTTGGCTTTGAGTTCCCCTGTAGTTGTTATATTGAAGTAAAGGCGTGCACTGATGGTGCACTGTGTTCTCTGAAAGAAGGAAAGGAAAGATGGAGCCTGTGTGCTGCCCCTGGAGCAGCCTGGGATGTTTGCTGAGCCCTCCCTGAGGTGAGACCTATGCCAGGGCCAGCACTGTGGGTTTGCTCTAGGTGAGGTTTCACAATGTGCTCATGGCAACCTTAAACCAGCAGTGGGGTGAGGTTGCTCCCAGCCAGCCCCTGGTCCTCCCTGCCTGCTGATCCCCAGCGATCTCTGTGTTGCCTCCCACTGCAGCGGGCGCTACTGATCTGGGTGGGAGGGGAGGTTCTCTGTGCCACGCTGAAGCTGGTCTTTGTGGCATTACTGCTTTTTGCCTTCTTAACGCTCAATTGAACCGAGCCTCTGTGTCAGAGAGGAGGGATGAGACTGGAAGCATCAGGTTTAGGTAGAGGAGGACACAGCCAGCATGAGGATGGGTGTCCTGCCCTGCTCCTTTGGGACCTCTCCAGGGACACAGTTTGATGGTGTCACACCCATCGTTGGTCACTCATGTCCTTTTCCCAGGTCACTTGGGAGCTGCCCACTGCAAGCTGCAGCTGTGCCCAAGTGCCAGTGCCCTGCGCCGCTTTGCCCACCCTCCCCTGGGTTGCTGGCTCAGCTCTCCCTGAGGAGTTCTCCAGATGAGACAGTGGGCAAGGGAGTGCATGGTGCCAGGGGGTACAGAGCAGCCTTCTTGGTGCTAATGCATGACCCATGTCCCAGCAAACACACTGCTCCTTGTCCCTGCCTGTGCAGGAATGGAGGGCCAGCACAGAGCCCCATCACTGCAGTGCTGCTGCAGACCAGCGCTCAGGATGTGGTTCCTGCTCCTCATTTCTCCCTGGTGAAGGTGGGCTGTTGCTGCTGGCATCAGCATCCAGGGTCGGGTGAAGGCAACATCCCCACACTTGGATGGCTCATGCAGGGTTCAGGCCATGCACAGAAAAGGAAAAATTCCTCAGGCAAGTGACAGTGACAGCTTTGAGCCCTGCTCCCCTGGCCTCCCTGTGCATGGAGAGGGAGAGGCTGCAGGGATGCAGGAGCTCTCTGAATCCTTTACCCAAGCAGAACAAGAGCAGCAAGAGCCTCTATTTCAGCTTCTCATTCCTGACCTGATGCCCAGGTTTTCATCGGGCTCAGTCATTCATTTATCTGAACGGGAAGGCTGTTGGTTTGAATTCATGCAGATAAAATCTTCTTGGATGCTCCTGAATATTGCTGTGTGTTGAATTTCTTTTCTTTTTTCTTTTTTTTTTCTTCTTCTCTGAAACCTGGCACCCAGCCAAAATTCTTATGTCTGAGAAACAAATTTAGGAGGAGACTGGGAGACATGTGGCACGGTCCCTCTGCAAGCAGCACAGACTGGATCCAGGCTCTGCCGCCTGCAGTGTAGTGAATGCTGGGGGAGATGCCTGAGCTCTGAGCGCAGCCCTCCCCACTCATATGCTGCTGCTGTCACCCGCATGCTTCAGCGGTCTCAACTGAGAACATAGCCTCCACTTACTCATTCACTGGCTAAAACCATCCGTGAGGTTCACCCAGCGTGAGACTTCTCCTGTCCAAACTTAGAACTTAGCTCCTTACATCATGCGGTGCAGAGCCCACGCCGAGCAGCTCCGCTGCAGGGCTGAGCTCCTGCCTGTGCGTCGGCACTTCCAGCCCCGTCCTGCCGGGGATGCCGTGGCAGGGGATTTTCCTCCTCACCCATTTAGATGCTCACCTGTGCAGGCAGTTTATATAAACCTGGGGAAATGTTTCAGCAGCCACCTGTGTAAGCAGACTGCTCAGCCAGAAGTACTGCAGGCAGAACATGAGTTTTGTGGAGGAGAATATTAAAAGGCAGAAAAAAGTCATTTTGGCCTCTAGAATTTGTGTGGGAAGAGCCTGAAAGTCAGGTTTGGGAGATAACTGCCCTCGGGAGGCATTGGAGGTTCAGCTGGGAACAGCAGGCAGCTCCTGCTTGCCATGGATTTGCTCTGCATGGGGCACGGTTGGCTGAGCTGGGGTGGCCCAGGGTGGCCCCCGCTGCCATGATTAGCTGCAGGAAGGTTGAGTGGAAGCCACAAATAACAGGATGTGATCATCACAGTGGTGAAGATGCAGAGAGGGATGGGCAAGGGCAGGGCCAGGTGTGGGCAGAGGGAGCCAAGAGTTGCACAGGTCCCAGGTCTGCACGCAGGTGTGAGCCTCCCTGAGCCTGCTCGGCTCTCACCGCTTGTGCGGGTGAGGCTGAGGGAGATTCTGCTTCAGGAGAACCCATGGGGATTTGGAGGGGGACTCTCCACCCCCATACTGAGCCTTTTCCTACCAAGCACTGGAGTGTCCTGCTTGCCTGTGATAGTTTAACTGAGCTGGCAGCCAAACAAGACAGAGCCACTTGCAGCACCCCACCTCCCCCCAGGGAATCAAGGAGAGAATTGGAGGGGTAAAGGTGAGGAGACTTGTAGGTTGAGATAAGAGCAATTTAATAATTAGAGGAGAAATAAAATAAAAATAATAATAATAAGAGTAATAATTATAACAACTATATGTGTATGAGTGATACACAATACAGTTGCTCACCACCTGCTGATAATGATCCTGGATGAGCAAAAAGGAACCCCAAAACTGAGATCGCAATCCTGGAAAAATGAGCCTGAGCAATTCCTGAGAGAATTGCCCCCCTTTCCGGTTAGCCCCAGTTAATATACTAAACATGACGTGGTATGATCTGGAATATCTCATTGGCACATCTAAATGTCAGTTTTGGGTTTTGCTATTTACTACACTTGTCCTTCCCAGTCCTGATGCAGCTGTGAAGTAGCCAAACACGGTGGCCTTGAGCTCCAGCAGCAACTAATAACATTAGTACTTTGATCAACATTCCTCTCATAACAAGTCTTGCACTGAAACTAAAACACAGCTGTTCTAATTACTAAGAAGAAAATTAACTCTATCCTAGCAAAACCAGGACACTGCCACACACTCAGCACAGGCTGGGGGGCTGCTGGAGCCACTCGGCAGCACCAGCCTTCCCTGGCACCATCTGGATGCAACCAAGTCCAGCCTCCAACTCCTCCATCCTTTCCCTGCTGCTGCAGCATGGCCCTCACTGGTGGAACAGGCAGGGCACAGTGCCTTGTTCAGGACCACATACTCAAGTGTTTGTGAAGTGCAAAAGCTCCTGTACCCATACAGTGGTAAGGATCAGGGTCAGGACTGGACCCAGGCGGTGAGGGCTGTGCTTTGCAAGTGCAAACTTTCATGGGTGATGAGGCCAGAAGGACAGCCGATTGCACGCAGCCAGGGAAGCCTCCCAATCCTGTGGCCAGACCAACAGCTTCTAGTTGAATGGAAGAGATCGTTAAGAATGAGAAACCAGAATTTAAGGTCGAACTTCTAGTGACTCCAGCCTGGCCATGTCTGAGCTGCCACATGATGATTCACCTTTGCTGATGACCGTCTGCATTTTGTTATGCTTGATTTCTGGTTAGAATGTGTGTAACTTCATCTGTAGACACCCTCTCTTGGTTCCCTTCCTCTGCTGCATCATAGAGTCCTCTAGGATCAGAAATCATTTCCTTGCACAGCTTCTTGCTGGACTCTCTGCTTTCAGTGAGTGTTTGAAAGCTTGCCTGTTGGTTAGGCATTAAGGCTGTAGAAAAATAACTGGGCTTCCTGCAATTCAGTCTTTTGTAACTAACTACTTCAAGGACTTTGAGAGTCTCCCCACCAAAATTGCAGGCCCTCAACAAGGTTCTGTGGCAAAGTTACTTAGTGGGACAGAAAACATACCGTACAGCCCTTCAAAACTACTGCCCCTCCAGAGCTTGGCTCTGTTAATCTAATACAGGTTTTGGAAGCAGTGGTAGGGATGGCATTCAGGGCATGCATCAAGCTCTGGGCTGCTGGAGGGTGGCCCTCCAAAACAAGACTTGATGGAGAAAACCTCCAAAGTCCTCTGTTAAAGATGCCTCTTCAAGAGCTGGGGTGACCCCCCCCATTTTTTTAGCATCCTTTTACAAATGTAGACCCTGAAATTGAGCAAAATTCCAGTGTTTGTCTCACCTGCGGAGTATATAGTAAGAGCAGCAGTTCCTAGCATGTCACCCCACCTACACACCTCTAATCATGGTCCTCGTCTGGGATTTCATGAGAGCTGCTTTTTCTGTGTCGGGTTGAGTGAGCCAGTATCCAGCCAGCACCCAGCATACTAAACATTCAAATCACACTAGTTCTCCAGGAGCCCTTATTTATCACAATAGCAGTATTGTTATAATATGCAGAATTTAACAACACTAATTTTATATTTTCTTGGATATTATTAGTGGTAGGCCAAGGCAGGTCACCTTTGAGGTCCCATTATAAATCCTGTCTTTCCTACTCAATAGAGTCCTTTTAACAAAAGTTACACTCTGAACTCTATCAGTGAAGCCATTTACTAGTGCAGATTATTGATGCTTAATTTAGTTGCAGTCCAGACAATGCATTGCACTAGTCCGGGTTTATTACAGCCTCACATTTACCTTTTTTAACAAGACAAATAAGGTCATCAAGAATATGCTGTGCCAACCCCAACAGGACCTTGTTGCCTTCATTAATGTTCCTGCCAGTCTTTCCGTGCCTAGCAAGTGACCCCTGTCTACCAATCCATCACTTTCCTGTGATCTTCCTGCTGTTGAGATCGAGGAATTCAAACACTGTTAGGAAAGCTAGCTAGGAGGGGATGGTACCCCATGTGAACAGAAATCACAGAATCACAGAATGGTGGGGTTGGAAGGGACCTCAGGAGATCATCCAGTCCAACCCCCCTGCCAAAGCAGGTTCCCTCAACTTTTTAGCATCCAGGTGGGTTTTGAACATCTCCAGAGATGGAAACTCCACAGCCTCTCTGGGCAGCCTGTTCCAGTGCTCCATCACCCTCACAGTAAAGAAATTATTCCTTAAGTTTTTCTGGAACTTCTGGTGTTCCAGTTTGTGCCCAGTGCCCCTTGTCCTGTCACTGGGCACCACCAAAAAGAGCCCAGTCCCATCCATTTGGCCCCCACATTTCATATATTTAGAGACATTGATAAGGTCCCCTCTCAATCTTCTCTTCTCCAGGCTGAAGAGTCCTAGCTCTCTCAGCCTCTCCTCATAAGGCAGATGCTCCAGGCCCCTCATCATCAGCATCTCCACCTGGAAAATGCTGCTGGACATGTTTTTAAAATAAATGTTCTCTCATAGTAAATATGTAAAGGAAATAAGAGGGGAGGAAAGGCCATTCTCTAGAAACATGGATCCCTGCTGATACTCTTTGTGCAGCCTCAAGCTTCATGGCTGACCTGGGGGGCGGGGGCAGGGCAGGTAATCAAAGAACAGAGGGGATTTTGGAAGGAATGTCTGAATTCAAAAGTCCAAGCAGGGATCAATATTTTGGCTGAAGTATTTTTTGACAATACTACTCTCATCTGCTGTGTAGGTGTAGAAGTGGTACACACAGAGACAATGTGACTGCTGCTATCCTAAAGGGAGTAGGATGAGGAGCAGAGGGAAGTGGCAGGTCACCTAGCCAGCAAAGACATAACAACTCAATGTTCTCCACTTCCCTTGAAGTGAATGAGCTCTTCCACTCGTCACGCTGTATATCCTTTGCTCTGCTGCCTCACACGCTGGCCGAGGAGCCCTGTCTTCTCCTGTAACCAGGGTAGGCTGCTGCATAGGATGCTGCACGACCCCTGTATCGATTGGTGCTGCAATACAGGCCCAGAGAAGATGAAGTGTTAATAGCTTTTTCATTGGTCACCTAGTACTGGAGAAGAGGGATATAACCTTAGAAAAAATTTTACCCAGAACAGTGTAACTGTAATGCCTCAGTTGCTCGTGTGAATGACTCACATTTGTGCTCTTAGACTGAGGCTTTTGCAGCACTGAGGTCACCTTCTGTGAGCTCCTACATGCCCAGGAGGAGAGCCAGAGAGCTTATTAGACTTCATTGCACATAAAAATTGAGATCCATATGAAATTAGACACCTCACCTCTTCAGCAGCTAGTAGAAGAATTTGGTGTCATCAAAGAGAGATCACTATCATCTAAGGGAGATCGGTGTCACCTAAGGGAGAGCCTCCAAAACTTCCCATAGAGCAGAGCAGTAACACTGGCCAGGAGGAGTAGATGGATATTCACATTTGTTTGGAGCTACAGCACCTACTCTATGGCTGCATCTTGGGCACCAAGGTCTACTCAAGAGCCAGCGTGGCGAGTGCCCCTGAGGACAGTCACCTCACAATGCAGGACTGCCTCTTTTCTGGTAGATTGTGGTCATGTCCACAGGGCTGGTGGTGAGCATCTCCTGGGGAGGTGAGCAGTCAGGCTCTTTCCCAGCCTTACAGGGTCTGAACTGTCAGCCCATCCCTGTAGAGAAGTCAGGGAAGGGGCTCATAGAAATAAAATATTTGGAGGTCTTGCTGAGCAGATGGGAGGAAGCTGCGTGCTGCACCCTCACACTCTGGAGGATGAGGAGACAGGAGAAGCAGGTCCAAGAGCCCAACAAGGCAGTGCCTCCTCACCTGCCCTGCTTTGTGCCCATCTGTCCTGGTTTCGCTAGGATAGAGTCAATTTTCTTCTTAATAGCTGTGTTTTGGTTTCAGTGTGGGATTTGTGATAAGAAGAACGTTGATAAGGTACTGATGTTATGAGTTGCTGCTGGAGCTCAAGGCCATCGTGTTTGGCTGGTTCACAGCTGCATCAGGACTGGGAGGGAGAAGCGCAGTGAATAGCAAAGCCCAGAACTGGCATTTGGCTCTGCCAATTAAATATTCCAGATCATATCACGTCATGTCAGTACATTGACCAGGGCTGACCGGAAGATGGGACACATTCTCTCAGGGATCGCTTGGGCTCTCACTCTTCCAGGGTTCCGGTTTTGGGACTGTCTCTGCTCCGGGATCACTGGCTGGGACAGGCCGGGCATCGGTCAGCGGGTGGTGAGCAACTGCACTGGGCATCACTCATTTGCATATTCTGTTATTACTGTTGTTATCATTATAATTTTATTTTAATTAGTAAATAGTTTTTATCTCAACCTGTGAGTCTCCTTGCCCTTTTCTTTCCTATTCTCTCCCCTATTCCCTGGAGGGGGTGGGGAGAGTGAGAGAGCAGGTTGTGTCTGGCTGTGAACCAAAAGAGTGAAACCACCACACCATCGCTTGCATCCCAGCCTGGGCCATGCTGTGACACTAGTGCTGGCCATCGCTCCGTGCTCCACTTGAGTGTGTGAGAGGCCTATGCAGGAGAGAGCCCTGAAGGAAGAACAACTTGCTTTTCACCGTAGGAATGTTCTTGAGAAATACAGCAATGCAAAAAGTGAGTGACAACATTTTCCTTTACTGAACAGCAGAAGAATTTCACGAACTAGTTATTTATGATCCTAAAGATGGTTCCCATTGCTGTTGCACAATCCTTCAGGCAGCTGTTCAGAGGAATTGCTCCCCTCCTTGCTGTGGCTTCAGTTTGGAGTTGGTCCTGAGAGCCAAGTCTCTCAGGCGGTGACAGATTCTTCTCTCTGCATGCACTTGCCGAGCCCCTTGGAGGGCACTGCCCTCCGAACGAGAAAGCCACGGTAATGGGGTCACCATCACAGGGGAGATGGCATTTTTGCCCTGAGTGTCTCTAAACAAATACACATGTGGTATTTCAGTTAACACAGCAGCAGAATAGCGTGCTAAGGAGCTGTGGCTTTTGCATGCAAGAATCATTTCCAGTTTGTGTCAGAGCAGTGAAGGTCTGTTAACTCTGGCTGCCCCAGTTTGTAGCTCACTGTGTAGTTTGCAGCTGAATTTAGCACAGATGATGCTGCAGCTGCAGCCCACACAGCCCTGCTTCCAGATGTGCCGTGCTTTACCTTGCTCCTGCCATCAGCCAAAGCCAGGGAAGTCTCTGGACTTCATTTCACGTGCTTTTTAGTGCAGGAGGATGCGAATTTACTCTTTAGCTGAAGACTGCAGGGAGTCCTGTGTGCGTCTGTCCCTGTGTCACACCCTGAACTGCCTGTGTTTGCTTAGATGGTGGTTTGAAGGAAAGGGAGGATCAGTGCTGCCCACTTCTGCTCAGTTTTCAGTCAAGATGCTGGTGCTTAGGTGGACACTGAAATGGAGAGAGGCTCTGTGGCAGCCTACACCCTTCTTTAATGCATTCATATCCTGCCTCTTCACACTGTCAGGACATCCAGTGGTGGGTCTCCATCTCAGCCACTTCCTTTCCTTGCTTACGCTTGGTGTTAGAAAGACACTGGCACAAGCCAGGCTTTGTCTGCAGCCCTTGTTCCAGGTCCCCAGAGTGTGATGTGCTGACTCTTCCTTCATTGATGTTAATTGTTCTCATGTTACCTACATGGAAAATTCCCAGGACTCTTTCTGCTCTGTATTTAGATGGGATTTACTTTGGTCCATCCTGCTTTTCCTTTAACTGTGCCATCATGGTCTAGGGCCAAGTTCCTGTTGCTGGAGTGGTAGCAGGCTGCCCCTGCATGGGGGCTTCAGATGAGAAGCTCTTGTCTCACCAGTACCACCTACCTCACCGGTCCCTGTAACACACAGCATTTTAGTACTTCATGCCCTGCCCAAAATACTTGCTCTCCATGCAGTGCTGTAATTCACTGTGCTGCATGGAAAGTGAATCCTTCTGCAGCCTGTGAACTCCTCTACTCTGCTACAGCACACACCTTTGGATATGAGATGTGGTAATCCTAGCACTGGCAAGGCCAGCATCCCCATAATTTTACGTGGCCCTGTGCTGGCTGGTCCCTGGTGGCAGCCTCCAGACACCATGATGTATCCCCAGCAGCGAGCAGGGCCAGGCCACCCACAGCCGTTCTTGCACACCAGTGGCCATTGCACAGACGGTGTGCCCCATAGGGGTGTGTGTGGGACTAAAGAGACAGTCTCTTTTCACAGGACAGTCCTTGTTCCTGCGAAGTAACTCTGATTTTCATGGTGTGAAGGCATGTGCCAGCTGTGGAATCCATCTTCTGTTGCCAAAATGCTTATGGCCTGGCATGGGTAGCAGCCATGCCCCCAGAGAGCTGCCTTACTGTGGGGCAGTGGTCCATAGTGGCCTGCAGCACAGGTAGCATTGATAGAATCATAGAACCTCAGAATTATTTTGGTTGGGAGGGACCTTCAAAGATCATCGAGTCTAGCCTCTCCCTGCTACTCACTAGATCAAGTTGTTCAAAGCCCCGTCCAACCTGACCCTGATCACTTCCAGGGATGGGGCGTCCACAGCTTCTCTGGGCAACCTGATCCAGTGTCTCCCACCCTCATCGTGAAATATTTCTTCCTTCTGTTCAATGTAAATCAGCCCTCTTTCAGTTTAAAACCATTGCCCCTTGTCCTGTAACTACAGGCCCCGGTAAAGTCTTTCTTTGTCTTTCTTATAAGCTCCCTTTATATATTGAAAAGCTGCAACAAGGTCTCTGCAGAGCCTTGTCTTCTCCGGCTGAACTTCAACTCTCTCAGCCTTTCTTCACAGCAGAGCTGTTCCATCCCTCTGATCATTTCTGTGGCCTCCTCTGGACTCACTCCAGCAGGTCCTTGTCTTTCCTGTGCTGAAGACCCCAGAGCTGGACACAGCACTGCAGGTGGGGTCTCACCAGAGCAGAGGGGCAGAACCCCCTCCTTCAGCCTGCTGGCCACAATGTTTTTGTCCCTGAAGGGATAGCTTGATGTGCTTCACACCTGCTCTTGCTGCTGACCACTGGAACCAAGAAGGCAGGAGGAGCCAACAGTGTCTGGCAGGAGGGGTTGGAGGCAAGAGGATGCAATGCGAGCTTTGCACAGAGGGAAGGCAGGAATGGTGTTGCAGGGCTGCAGTCACAGCAGCATGGTACCAGGCGTGCCACTGCGCTGATGGAGTCTGGCTGTTCTGGGGCCTGAGACCTAGGAATGCTGGAGGGAGTGTGGGAGCCATAGGCAAACAAGGCTGTTAGGGAGGGGCAGGTCCACCATGCTGCCCATGGCATTGAGACAGGGCAGGGTAGACGCAGCATCACTCATGAGCTTGTTGAGAGTCCCTGGAAACTTCTTTTCAGCCTGTGACCTTCTGTACGAGGGGACAGAGGCAGTGCCTGCAGTGCCTCACCTGATGCTGGTCTGTTGTTGATGCCGTGTTGTTCTGTCCATCTTCCTACTGCTGACATTTGCCATTTGCTTTCTCATGACTTTTTTGGACTGTTCACAGAAATATATCACTGAGAGCATTTGACTTTTTTTTGTACCCATTAGGTGATGTTATTCCATGTATTACTTCCAAGCAGAGGACAGTTTCAATTTATAAGTCTGAGTTCCTCTTGTCCTTCCTAAGTCCAAGTGTGAACCAGGGCTTGCCCACGGGCTCCCCCTTAAGACATTTTGTTTCTTACTGAAACCAGTAACCCAAAACATCCAAGAGCGCCCACATCCTGAATGTTCACTGCTTATCAAACTATCCTCTCCTCAAACAAGCAAGTAGCAAAGACTGTGAATACACATTTTTCCATTCACATTTTTCTATTTACTTTTCCCACTGTCTAAGCTACAACATTGTGGAGAAATTGTCATTACATTTCTGTTACCCATATTTAAAGAAAGGCATGCTTTATTACCTATTAATTCCTTATCAGCTGATTTGGTAGACTATTGACATGGTGTACTGAAGGACTGAACTTATCCAGAAAAGGCAGGATGCTGGGTTGTGAGCAGTTGAAAGCATGGGTTTACCTGCAGTAGAATTGTGATTGATTTTGACTGAACTACAAGACCATGTGAAGGGCTGATGGTAGGTTTAAGAGAGTTGAATTTTCGTAAGTTTATTATTTTGCCTGCTCTCCCACCAGAATTACTGAAAAGTCCATCCCAATCATGAGAGGAGTAACTAATGCATGAGCATAAGATGAATGGAAACCTTAACCAAAGGATAAGAAAGCAAAGCAAAGGGCGAGACCTAGGAGGGTGGGACAGGCAGTGTGTTCAGGGTATGGCCTTTGAAGCCAGCCTGTTTCAGAGCAGATACTGTAACTGGAAGGATGATAAAACACATCAGTGGCACTGGGAAGGCAATACACCACGTACTGAGGAGTAGTGGACACCTTCTGTGGGAGAAGGCACATGTAGAATCACTGAAGCTTGATGGAAACTTCTTCTCCCTTCTCTATGTGGATATGCATGGATGGTGGCCTGGGCAAATTTTCTTGTTGGAGAAGATCCTAGTGACTGAGGGAATGGGGGAGGTCTGAAAGCAGACACAGCTGGGGCAGGAGCATGTAAGTGATTGGCTGGAAAAAGTAGAACTGACAGCATGGCAGAGCAATCAGAAATGCCATGAGGGTTTTGGAGCGGAGAGGTATTGGTATTGTAGGAATGTGGTAGTTTTCTCATGCGGTGGTCCACTGGAGGGTTGAGGTTGCACTGAGGGACTTCATTCATTGCATGGCACTCTTCAGTCAGCATCTACCATGAAATTGTACTAAAATGTAGCTTACAAAGCAACCAGGGATTCCGTAGTATTTTCTGTACCTGATAATTTAGTGGTTTATTGCAATTCAGGTCTCTTTATTATTGTTGTAGTCAAAACTGGATGAGACCCCATTTCTCTTGACATTGTAATTATTACATTTTTAACAAAAGAGGGCAGAATTGAGGGTTCTCATAAAGATGACATGCAAACCGTAAAGATTGAGCTGGCAATGGGCGCTTGCAGCCCAGAG
>NW_010326710.1:18323-19826 GCF_000700745.2 Antrostomus carolinensis | reverse complement strand
GTAGTCCCTCCAGCAAACATCAGGGTGGTTATCCCCCACGACAATATACACACAATATATACATATTGTTTCCTGTGGTCTGGAAAATGAATCATGAATGCACTTCATATGTCTGTAAAGTATTGTTGTGGGCTTTATATATAAATATAATTTATTTATGCATATATACATGTATGCACACATGCAGAGTCAGTGTTTTGCTTACTGGTTTGAAGTAGCTGTTTTAGTTTAGTTTAGTTTTACTTGCTTCAGTTTAACTTGGTAAAGTTTTTCATTTCAGTAATTAGAGATTTGCTTCATCTGTAATGATACTTCAAAAAAAATTGATCATGAAGAATTACCATAATTTTCCAAATATTAGTTGTTTTATTGTGAAACAATCCTTCATATTGTGGCCAAGGCCAAATCCATAAGCTTTCCAGGTAATATTCTTGATTTTGAGAGCAAATATTTATGCTTAGTTTTTTGGCAGGGGTAGGTGTTTACAAAACAGAGTGAAGTAAAAGTATATAGGAGAGAGAAAGAAATAATGAAAATAGTGGGAGTGGCATCAAAAAAAGATAAAAATATAAGCAGTTCCTTCAAGGTAATACAAGAGATTTATATAATACAGAGAATAAAGAAGTTAAGTATTTTCTATTTGTTCCCAGAAGACTACTTACCATTTGAGGATTATTTTTCTTAAAGTTTAGTGTCCACGAAAAGTGTTAAAGTACTTTGTCCTATATCTTGCTGAGATTCATGCCTGTGCAAAGAAGATTGAGAAAGACTTTTAGAAAAAATGTATTTGCAATTCACATTAACTATGTTTTTACTGGAAGCAATCTAGATCTGCAACAGAGATGGGGAAAATCCCAAGAGCACCTCTTCATTTGCCGCCCAAAAACATATTCTATCAACCCCTTGTAAAAATCCTTACACTTACAAAGGAAGCTGTAAGTGCATATTCATGGCACAAATACACAGAAATAAGATAAAATTGTATATTTTATTTTTACTTGAGGTTTTAGTTGAATGGCTTGATGATATGTTAGTGGTAAGGCAGTAGATGAGAAGTAATGGGGTCTTCTAGCCAACATCAAACATCGCAACATCTTATATCTTAATACCAACCTTAGAATACCATATGAAATCTTCATTTACTTTGTAATCTTAGAACAATACATAAGCCTTTTCTAAATGTGAAAGCTAAATTCCTTACTGCAGGAGTTTTTGTAGACAAAAAAAATATGTGTTGCAGGCAAAAAAAGTTCATAACCCTTTCTTTAAACATTTTTTTTCCTAGAAAAGGAAAAAAAAGAGCTTTTATTTGAAACAGAAATATGTTTTGCTATAAATGTATATTACATCTATAATTGTATTTCAACCTGTGTATTTTACAGCTTAGTGGAATTATTGAGGCAAAATCAACACCCTGCACCCCTGCCCAACCACTCCACCCCGCCCTCAAAAAAAAAAAAAAAAAAAAAAAAAAAAAAAAAAAAGGAAAAAAAGGACAAAAGG
>NW_010326710.1:11887-18155 GCF_000700745.2 Antrostomus carolinensis | reverse complement strand
TGTTATTGTTATTGTTATTAATACATTGAAATAATTATTTGTGGGTCTACAAGGAGAAGCTGTGCTTTTGTAGCTCACGGGCTAGAAAACAAAGCTAACAACAGGAGTTCTGGATGCCAATCTTTGATCCTTGGACTGTTTATGCACTGAGATGATTGACAAAGCAAATAGAATAATAGACTCATTTAGGTTGGAAAAGTCCTTTAAGACCATCAAGTCCAACCATTAACCTAGCACTACCAAATCCAGCACGTCCCTAAGCACCACTTCTACCCATCTCTTAAATCCCTCCAGGGATGGGTGACTACATCCATCACTTTCCTGGGCAGCCTATTCCAATGCTTGACAACCCTTTTGGTGAAGAAATCTTTTCCTAATATCCAATCTAAACCTCTCCTGGTGAAACTTGAGGCTGTTTCCACTTTTTACTTGGAAAAAGAGACTGACACCCACCTTGTACAACCTCCTTTCAGGTAGTTGTAGAGAACGATAAGGTCTCCCTTCAGCCTCCTTTTCTCCAGGCTAAACAACCCCAGTTCCCTCAGCTGCTCCTCGTAAGACTTTTTCTCCAGTCCCTTCACCAACTTCATTGTCCTTCTTTAGACTTGTGCCAGTACCTCAGACTGAACACAGTCCTTAAGATGCAGTCTCACCAGTGCTGAGTACAGGGGGACGATCACTTCCCTAGTTCTGCTGGCCATGCTATTCTTGATACACGCCAGGGTGTTGCTGGCCTTCTTGGCCCCCTGGCCACACTGCAGGTTCATATTCAGACAACTGTTGACCAATACTCAGCCCCTCTTTCCCAAGCCTGTAGTGCTGCATGGAATTGTTGTGACCAAGTGCAGGAGCCCTCACTTGACCTTGTTTGACCTCATATAATTGGCCTTGGCTCATTGATCCAGCCTGTCCAGGTCCCTCTGTAGACCCTTCCTTCACTCAAGCAGAACAACACTGCCACCCAACTTGGTGTGATCTGCAAACTTACTGAGGGTGTACTCAATCTCCTTGTCTAGGTCATTGATAAAGATATTAAGCAGAACTGGGGCTGATACTGAGCCTTAGGAAATTCAAGATGGGGGATATTCAGTAAGAAGTAGTCTAACTCCTCTCTACCTGTTCTCCATCTGGGTCTATTAGTCTCAGATTTTTGACTGCAGAGTTGCCCCAGGTCAGTCTGAAGGTCACAAGGTATGCACCCTCCTCCTGGACCCTCTCCCAGACTATTCTGTAGATGAGTGCCTTGGAAAGACTCTCAGAAAGTAGGAAAGAGGTATTTGGGTCTTTTCAGTTTGAACAAGGCTTGAGTACTCATATCTTCTGTGTCTTTAGCTAATCCAATAAAAAAGGTTGTTTTACTCTAGGAAGGACAGCAGTCTGCCCACCAACTCAGTGCCATGTCTTCTTCAGAAGAAGAGTTCAGAGTGGAAGAAAACACTTCCCTAGAAACCCTCACTGTCTACTCTGCTTTTCTTTGAGAAAGACTCAGAGAGGCATCTTTGCGCCAATTTTAGTCCTGAGACTCAGCTAAAGAGACACATTGTTCACACAACCTAGAATGCCTTGGTGTTTATTATAAGTTCAAGATTCTGGTGGAGATCAAGTGTGGGAGCTCAAGTCTGGGAAGAGTAGATGGCTTCATTTGTCCCAGTTTTGACATTTCACCTAGACTCCCTAACAGTTCACAGAGAAGGAGAACTTCCAGAGTGCAGTTTATCTTATTCTTATGTAAACTGGCAAACTGGTTTTGATAAAATATTATTTAAGAATGCCCATTTCTTATTACAGATAGCAAAGGCAGCCTGGAATGACTAGCTAAAGTTTAGACACCTAACATTAGGATGAGTGGGTCTTGTAAGTCCTAAAATTTTCTTGTCTGGCTTTTAAGATAAGACAAATTTTGCTTGAATTAGACCATACCTTTTTAAGCCTTTTGTGACTTGCTTGGCTTAGTGTTCAATTTCTACAGCATTTATCAGTATTAATAAAGCTGGTCACAGCCTGCTGAAAGACCATTTCCTTTTTTTTTTTTTTTCTTATAATTATAGTTCATATCATAACTGTATTTGTAGTGGGAAAAATATTTTAGTATATTTTATATAGTAATGTAGTATAATTAAACCCTTCAGGAAACATTTAGAAGCTAACTGGCATAAAAGTTTCATAAGAAAATCCTGGACAACTAATTCCTTTGGGCTATATCATTCACACAAAACCTTCTGTTCCAAATTAAACTATCCTTCATCAGTATTAATTAAGTAGCAACTGAACTCAAGAATACACTAGAAGATCAAAAGAGCTATTGGTCTTTCTGACAGCACTGAGAGATTAAAGCTGCTGGTAGTCTAAAGCAGGAAGCTTCATTTAAGCAGTTAAGAATGTCTTCTTTAGTCTGTCCATTTGTGATATTTCTGTGTTCCTTCTTCCCTCATTACCAAGGTATCAGACTGATTCAAATCCTCCATACATTTATTCAGTCAGCATGGTTGTGAGGTAGGAAACTCAGAGGAGCAATTAAAGGAAGCTTACAGTGCTGTGTTAAAGGTATGTAGGCAGCTAAAGATGAAGGCAAGTGCCTAGTGGGATTTTGAAAATCACTTATGGGTTAGAATTACAGAAGGACTTTTCGTCTGAGAGACTAGATTTCTTCTTGTTATTTTAGGTACTGCTAGGCAAAAACAACTTGAAAGCACTCTTTTTTCAAGTTTTCTAAAGTGAATGCTAGTTCTTTTCTTTCTCTGTTTTTCTCTTTTATTATCTTCCTCTGCTCTGTTTTCCTCCTCTTTTGCCTTGCTTTGCTATTCCTTGCCTTGACTTACCTTCTAGAAGTTGTCTAATTGCTCTTCTCCCAGTTTCTAGCCAATGCTTCATATAGAATAACCCAACCCTTTGCTTCTCAGAAGCAGCAGTTCAGTGAATTGTCTCTCCAGTACTCTTCCATGGGCCAAATAAGCATGAGAGACAGCTATTCTGATGGTATACCTTACAAAAGTGGCTTACCCTGCATGAACCTGAGCTAGATCCAATACCGGGTGGCTACGAACAATCTCATTCTTAAACTATCTGAGTTTTCACAAAGTATTTGGTGTCACACATCAGTTAAGTTCCTCAAATTGTCTGAACTTTGGTTAGTTTGTTCAACTTTTTAGTTATACTTTCCATTTTCAGTTGTATATTTGCTTCAGTTAAATGCTGCTGTGCATAATATCACAGGTACAAACAAAGAGTAAAAATAATAGAAATATTTAAATAACATTGTAGTGAGTTGACCTTGGTTCAACACAAGGTGCCCACCAAAGTCACTCTATCACCCCCTCTACTCAGCTGCACAGGGGAGAGAAAATACAATGAAAGTCTCCTGGGTCAGGATAAGGGCAGGAAAAGATCATTCACCAGTTACCATTATAGGCAAAACAGACTCGACTTGGGGAAATTAGTTTAATTTATTGCCAATCAAATCAGAGTAGGACAATGAGAAATAAATCTAAATCTTAAAAACATCTCCTCCCCACCTCTCCCTTCTTCCTGGGCTCAACTTCAGTCCTGAGTTCTCTACCTCCTTCCCCCTCCAGTGGTGCAGGGGGATGGGAAATGGGAATTGTGGTCAGTTCATCACACATTGTTTCTGCTGCTCCTTCCTCCTCAGGGGCAGTAGCACATTCTTACCTTACTCTAGTGTGGGAGTCCCTCTCATGGGAGACAGTTATCCACAAACTTCTCCAACATCAATTCTTCACAAATTTCTTCAGTGTGGGTCCCTTCCATGGGGTGCAGTCCTTCAGGAAGGGACTGCTCCAGCACGGGTCCCCCATGGGGTCACAAGTCCTGCCAGCAAACCTGCTCCACCATGGGCTCCTCTCTCCACGGACCACAGGTCCTGACAGGAATCTGCTCCATTGCAGGCTTCCCACAGGGTCACAGCCTCCTTCAGGCATCCACCTGCTCCGGTGGGGGTCCTCCATGGGCTACAGGTGGTCATCTCCTCCACCATGGACCTCCATGAACTGCAGGGGGACAGTCTGCCTCATCACGATCTTCACCATGAGCTGCAGGGGAATCTCTGCTCTGATGCCTTGGGCACCTCCTCCCCCTCCTTCTTCACTGACCTTGATGTCTGCAAGGGTTGTTTCTCTCACATCTTCTCACTCCTCTCTCTGGTACAGGCTATTGCACAAGCTTATTTTCCCTTCTTAAATATGTTAACCTAGAGGTGCTACTACTATTGCTGATGGGCCTGGCCTTGGCCAGTGGTGGGTCCATCTTGGAGCCACCTGGCATTGGCTCAGAATAGGGGAAGTTTCTCGCAACTTCTCACAGAAGCCACCCCTATGCCCTCCAGCTACCAAAACTTTGCCACCCAAACCCAATACAAATGTCAAGGCATGAGAATGTATCTTGAGATTTACTTAACCTGTTTCATCATAATATTTCTATCACCTGTTTTTTCCTGTTCTCTCATTTTTTCTTCTTTCCCTGATTAGTTGAAATTGAAATATCTTATTTTTATTCTTGTCTGGCTGCTTGGAAGTGGATGGTGTTTGATAATGACTTAATTTAAGTGTTAAACAAATTGGTAATGTCATTGTGAATTCTCTGATCAGCTCACAGTGCTTGTGAATCAAATACGTGATCACAGTCATTAAATTAGTTTTAATTTAAGAAAATTGAAGTTCTGAAAGTTAAAATGCAGTCTTAAATCCCATGAGTAAGGTGCTGATTAATGAGTATGTCTGGCTGATAATTCTTCAAGAAAAACCTATACAAATCTAATCTTGCAAGCATTATACTATAAAAGTTAATAATTATTTCTGGAATCAAAAGTAATGGAAATAAAATTAAAAGTATTCACTTCTTTATGCAAGATTACTGCCATAAAATATTTTCACACTGAGAGAAAATTTGTCACTAATTATGGATTATACACACAAAAATTGGTCATAGTTACTGAAGTGATAATAAGGGTGCAAAATTAAACGCTCAAATTTAAGTAAAAGCTTTAATCAAGCTTGCTGTGTAACAATTTTTTTTAATAATGTAGGTATATAGGAACTCATTAGACAATTACATTCCATGATAACTCCTAACATTTTGCAGTTGGATAATTATTATAATAATAATAGTAGTAGTAACAGCTGTATTAAAATTGTAAGAAATTATAGAATTCTAGCAAAAATTCTGCTGTAAGGAATTATGATTTTGTGGTCAACTGCTTGGTTTTTTGTTTATTTTTTTGAGAATTGTTCTCCACACCAATAAAATTTTGTTGGGTGTTATCATTTTCCATTATAAAACCCATTCAGAGCTTAAAGGAAACATGGGTTCTACAATCTGTTATGCTCAACATGTTCTTATGGCCAAAAAGGGAAGACATCTTATAGACACTGTTGTTGGTATAACTGAAATTCTAGCAGTCTATTTGAAGAATCATGAGTAATTCAGATGTAATTACATGGCCTGAAGAGTAATAGAATCTGACAATATGCTATAATACAAAGCTTTATTGAGGTAGTAGGAAAGGTGAGCAACAACACCTTTGCGGCAACTCACTTGATCACTGAGAGTAAACAAGGCATTGTAAGCAACGGCACAGCTCTGCTGAGCAGCCAGGGACACTTAGTGTCCTAGATATCTGTCAGCAACAGCCAGTCATGCAAATGCCTTTTGAAGGCAGGTAAGAGTCACGGCACCCCTTGGCTCCTGCAATGGGAATATGGCTTGAGCAGATCACACCCTGCATGAATAATATGGGCAGTATCCTGCCTGCGCTGTCAGTGTCAGTCAAGGGGACAGGGTGTTGGCAGTCTGTATGTACTGCCAGTACTGTTCAAAAGCAGTATGTCAGCAGTCTGTCTGTGCTGCTAATACTGGCCAAGGGGCAGGGTATCAAGAGGCAGGGTGCCAAATTATTAAAAGAGAAACAAAGCAAAAAACAAACAAACAAACAAACAAACCCAACCAAAAACCTACTATAGAAAAAAATAATAAAGTGGTGGTACTGAGGAATAGGAGGCAGTCAGTAGTGGTTATAACACAGTCAGAGAGGAATTTCTAGTGTAAACTTGCTTAATATTCAAGTAGCAATACCTTCTGCCTGTCCTAACCTGTTCACTTGAAAGCAAAATGGACACGTTTCAAGAAATATGCTTGCAGGGGGGGAAAAAAAAAAAAAAAAAAAAAGTCAGCTAAAAGGCATAATTCTTACTGGGAACTGAACTTTCAATGGAAAGAAAAAATGTCAGGGCAAACATGTCATGCAGCCCTCAGAAGA